>NW_016107358.1:8597120-8666505 GCF_001604975.1 Cebus imitator
AAAAAAAATTAAACCCCTATACGCTTCCTTTCATTTTGTTTAGCAAGAAAAAGTGCTCTTTTGCTTAGTCATTGCTCGTACCCTCTCTAGGGTGGCTGCTGCTTTTAGTTCTGTTTTTTTGCATTTCAAGGGTAGGAGTTCTGCTAATGCAATAAGTAAACCACTGTTTTTGGTGATTCTCCATGAATTTGCTGCAGCAGCAGCTGCCTGGTAATCACAAGCAGGAAATCAACCACTGACATCTGGAGACAAGGAATAATCTCATGAAAAGAAGAAAAGAATGAAGGGAAGATGATGGTGTTTGAAACTTCCAGTTCTATAAGAGATATAAATGGTGCTCTCTCCCCACAGGGACAAGAGGGCCAGGGAAACTTCACCTTGTTCAACCATTAGAAAATATACAGGCTTGGACCAAAGGCATCTTCCTGCCACCTGTAAGGGAAAAGGTCTTAAACTTCTAAGCCTCAAGGACTCCACTGCCTCTTCATGTGCCTTGTAAAGATGCAGACTTCCACTCTGGGATGCATGATGACTCAAGGGGCTCAGAGCCCTTGCTTGAGAAGCCTGTCATCAGCTGCACAAAGTGGCTGTCATGGATCACTTATTGGATGCTTGCTGTGTGCAGAACACCAGTCTATGGGCTTTGTCTGTATTATCCCATTTTAGCCTTATGACTATCCCATGAGGTCACTTGTATTTTCTTCATTGTACAGATGAGGAAACTGAGGTTCAGAGAGGTTAAGTAACTTGTCAGAGGTTACATAAATGGTAAGTGGCAGTAAAGGTTCAGCTATGTAGGTCTGGCTTCAAAATCTTGTGCTTAACCATGTAGTTCCTGAACTGGCATCATCAACCTCACCTGAGGACTTGTAAGAAATGCAAATTCTCGGACTCCTTGCCTGATATATGGAACTGGAAACCCTGGGGGTGGGCCCAGCAATTGTGGTTGAGCTTGTGCTCCAGGTGATGCTGATGCCGGCTAAAGGCTGAGAACCACTGGACTGGGCTAAGGTCCCTACTCTCCAGAGGCAGCACTGCCGTCTGATGAGTCAGGGGATAGGAAATGCTTCCAGAATAATATTGGTTTTGGTAGCATGCTGCCTGCAGCTACAAAATGACAGTGGGGATAATAATGGCAGGAGAAACAGTGCAATTTTCTAGGGCACAGAAAGCCAGCACTCCCTCCACAGGTCTATAGATCCATCCACAAGAAGAGGAGCCAAGACACATGAGTCCCTATCTCAGCCACTTTGTCACTGGGGCTATTGGCAGCAGTTGAAGGACAGGACCCGAAGCTAGGATTGGAGGACGTTGGGAATAAAGAGCATGTATGGAAAGCCTGCAGCTTGTGAAGGAGCAGGAAGTCTAAAATGGCCCAGAAATCAAAGGTGAGCAAACAAATATAACATAGGTGATACCCAAGAAAAGACATACAGGAGCCAGTAGTCCCCCTTATCTGCAGTTTTACTTTCTGCAGTTTCAATTACCTGTGATCAGTTGTGGCCTGAATATATTACAGTATTTGAGAGAGCAAGAAAGAGAGAGAGAAAGATGGGCAATATTCACATATTTTTTATTATAGTAAATTGTTGTAATTGTTCTGTTTTATTCATTGTTATTGTTAATTTCTAACTTTGGCTAATTTATAAATTGAATTTTATCAAAGGCATGTGTATGTATGGGGAAAATAGTAAATATAAGATCTGGTACTATTCATGGCTTTAGGCATGCACTGGGTGGGTTTTGGAACTTGTCCCTATCAGATAAGTGGGGACTACTGTACTTAAAATTTAGGCTTCTGTTAAGCTGCTTATTCCCCTTCTCTTATAGCCTAAATCAATGCCTGAATTCCTGGGGCTTGCATTTGCTGATGTACGTGTAGTGAACACGAAGCAACTGAATCATTGAGCCCATGGTAGTGGGGCCACAGCTGGGGGCATACTTTAGAGAGGTTGTCAGGTCGTCAGCATAGGTTAATTTCTTCAAGGTAGCACCTGCTGGGAAGGTAGTTCAGTCCTGTCTTCTACTCCAGCTGTGCAGGGGGTAAGGCATTTTGCAGAAAGCGTTTGTGGATTTTTTCCAAATCTAGGCAGTAAACAGATGGCATTCCCAGCACTCCTCCCAAATTCCCTTCATTTCCTAGATCCGTGGAAAGGAGCACATTGAAACAGAAATAGAGGAGGCCATAGCAATCTAACTGATGGAATCTGATTGCTGATCTAGATATTATTGTGAAGACAGAATTTTGAATTGGTGTAGACAGTGAGATTGAGAAGGCTCTGCAATGAATGATGCTGGGAGGATCAGCAGGTCTAACTGTTCAGCATGAACTAGGACCAGAAGAGAAACATCTAATTAAAGAAAGTAGTGAAAAGAAAGGGAGGTTGGGTAACCATGAGCAGCCACTGTGGTTAGACTTTTGACTTATTTGTATATGTAAAATCAGTGAGCATTATAATAGAATCCCTTAGCTGCTGTCAGAAAAGTATCTACCTTCCGGGCAATATTATGCCAGACTTTAAATACAGCTCTCAGGGGATCTGCTCTATTGTATATTGAAATTCATCTAATTATGATGTATTTCTCACTTTGGTCAAACAGTGTAGGAAAGTTCAGACTTACACAAACAATAAACCAGGGACCAGTTATTTTCTCGATGAGAGGATTCTTCAGATTGCAAAAGGTGTCATCATAATATTTCTTTTTATTGCAAGCTTTAAAAATTAATGCATTCAAAATCAAGTTTAAACCTAATGATTTTCTCTAGGGTTTTCTTGCATATTGCACACAGGGAGGTAGGTTTATCTGTTGAATGTGTTTCCTAATGGATTTTGCTCATACTGAGAAGTGGCTCACACAGGCATGGATTCACCATGAATCAGTAGTTCTTGTGGGCACCATTGTCTTCTGCAGCTCTCTGGGATCCTGACATGAATACGGTATTATCAAGTCCTCTCAGCTTTTCATTGTGTTGGTCTACGTCAATCACAGCTTTCAAGGTCTCAAAGATTCCTTAACCTACAGATCCTCTAATTTATAACCATACATACCCAGTGTATACACACATGCACACACACACAGTTGATGTATTTAACTCCCCTAAAACTTTATTTTAATTTCAATTGATTTCGGCAGTAGGTCGTGTACAATTGATATCTGCAAGTCAATCTGTGAATCAATGTACAAATTATTTTTGAAAGCATATTACTCACTTGGTGCTATGGAACCAAGGCTACTTTGCCTGGGTTGACCTACCCTGGTCAGAACTCATAGAGGTTTGGCCAGAACCAGGTTTGACAGTTGATGTGTCTCTTATTATCAAGTGTGAAAATTGTGCGTTTCTTGGACACACGGGGCAAACAACACACACAGGGGCCTGTTGGAGGGTGGGGGATGGGAGAAGGGAGAGCATTAGGAAAAATAGCTAATAGATGTCGGGCTTAATACCTAGGTGATATGGGATGGTATCACAGATCATCACGGGATGATCTGTGCAGTTATTCATTATGGCACATGTTTAACTACGTAACAAATCTGCACATCCTGCATATGTACCCCTGAACTTAAAATAGAAATTGGAAATTAAAAAAAAAACAATTTTGAAAAAGAAAGAAAATCATGTGTTCATTCTATTTACTTTATGGCTTTAATCTATGTCTTTACCCAAATCTCCAGGTTCACTTCCAGTTGAGAATCTCATGTCTCCATGGTCCGACACAATATAGTCTTGACAGCCCAAACATGAGCCACCTTTAGGTAATTTCTCCCCAATTTTTATTGGGGTGGAGCTTGCAGAGCACGCATGAAGTCTTGCTCCTGCTTCCCAGGGTGACACCTAAGTTTCAGGCTCCACAGTACATCTTACAACCAAATTTTGGCTCTATTTAACATTTCACTCTCATCTTCCTGACGTGGGATATTCTAGGAAACTGCTTGAACAAAATGAACCTCACTGAGAGTGGACATCAAGATGCACTGAATGCTTGATAAATCAGAGACTGAAAGAAACTAGAGTGAACTTGACTCTGTTCCAGGCTAGACAGGGCTGTGGGTGTCTCACGTGTGGTGTTGGTGAGTTCTGACAAATGCAGACTTTGGGAAAAGTCCCCATGTCAGACAATTGTGGGCTAGGGTGACAGGCCATACTTAGATAGATGTCAGGTTCCCTTGAAGGGAGCAGACATGTCTAAGATTATGCATTCTGGGTGGAAGTCAAGCCAGTGGCAGAAAATAAACATTTTAGAGGTTGACCTTAGATCAAAGGAAGAAAACAAAACAGAACAGAACAACATAGCCAAGAAAGACTTGTTCAGTTACTGGTCAGGAAACTCTGGGATCCTGAGCAGGTTGGCAGTGTGAAATGTCATGGACTGGCTGTTTCTCTGGCTCTTGAGTGAGTCAGTTTGGGTCTGAAACCTCACCTCTGGCCTGTTTCTGTGACAGACCCACCAGAATTTAGAAATCAGCCCTGCAGTTTTTACAAACTGCTCCTACCCTCTGCCTCAACGTCCCTCAGGTAGGGGAGGAAGCCCAGAGGGACTCAGTGCTGTGATTCCTAACGCATCAGACACGTCACCTATCTTATTTAGTCTCCACAGTTACCCAGTAATGAATCATGGTCACTCTCATTTGATAGATGCAGTAACTGAGACACAGAGAAATTAAATGGCCCTCCAGACTGTCCATGGCAGCTGTGGGGAGGGAAGGATACCTCCAGGTCCACTCTCTGGCTTTTTCATAAGGTGCTCTTCCTCCTGCTAGCTGTCGCTCCGACCAGGCTTTCTGTTAAGTCCCCTTTGCCCCAGATCTGATTTGTCGGCACTGGTCTTATAAAGCAGAGTGAGAGCACAGGTGTGGCATTATCCTCTGTGTCCTGGATCCGAATTTATGCTGCAGCTCAGGTCAAGTGTCCACTTAGTGACAGCGTCAGCGTACCTGTGCTCAGTAACTCTGGCTAAGAGCCCTGGATTCTGACTTATCTTCTAACTGTGGTTCACAACAGTTATCCCGCCATAGAACCACTTAGAGCAGGATTGAGCAGTCAAAAGAAGAATACTATTTCACCATATGTAAGCATTAAATGAAATTTAAATTTCAGTGTCCATAAATAAATTAAACAAAGCAAAATCAATTATAAAATACATGCAGCAGATATAGACACACCTCACTTCATGTAATCTGGGCACACAGCCATGTTCATTCATTCTCATATTGTCTATGGTGACTTTCACTCTGCAAGGGCAGAGCTGAGCAGTTGCCACAGAGATCATATGTTCTGTGAAGCCTAAAATGCTTACTATCCTGCCCTTTCCAGAAAAAGTTTGCCAACACGTGGCCCAAAGTGCTTGTTAAAATACAAATCCCTAAGCCCCAACCCCAGAGTTTCTGATTCAGTAAGTCTGGGTAGGGACCAAAAACTTGCCATTTCTATTAATTTCCTAGATGATGCTGATGTTGCTGGTCTGAGGGCCACACTTTGAGAACCACTGCCTTATAATAATGGCTGGTTATGTCCAAAGATGATCCTTGGATTCCTATAATTTTGTTATGCCCTTTAAATCTTTTTCCGTCTTAGTGGAGGGCTGAAATAAATTTACTTCTTCTCTAGCAAAGCTTTTTTTATGTTTAAGGAAGATACATAGCAGAGAGATTTGGAGCTGGACAGAAACCCAGTTCTACCGCCTGCTGGCTTTGCGACCTTGGGTAAGTTACTTAACTTCTCTGAGACTCAGTTTCCTCATCTGTTAAAATGAGGCTGTCTATAGGGAAAAACAATTTTTTCCCTCCTATATTCTCAACACAGAGTGCTTCTGGTCACCACTTGGCTTGATTCTCACTCCCGGAGATTCTGGTTTCTTTGGTCTAGGGTATCACCTGGATGTTGGGACCCTCAAAATTATAAAGGGAGATGATAATGCAACACTGTCCAATAAAAATATAAAGAGAGTCACACATATAATCTTATGTTTTCTAGTAGCCACATTTTAAAAGGTGAAATTAATTTTAATATAATATTTATATCTCATTGATAAATAATAAGTAATATATTAATGATAAATTCTACTTGACTCAGTAGAATCCAAATATTAACCTTTCAACAACTAGTGGAACAACAATAGAGACGGTTTACATTCTTTTTCTCTGGCTAAAGCTTTGAAACGGAGTCTGTTCTTTACCCTTACAGCACATCTCAATTCAGGCTGGCTATACTTCAGGGGCTCAGCAGCGACCTGTGGCTTGTGGTCACTGCTTGGGAAAGCACAGGAGTAGTTAATGTGCAACCGAGATGGAGACCCACTGGGGTAAGGGCACGCTTGGTGTTTGCAGACCAGTCTAAGGCTCCCTAACCACACAGGGGTTCTATCGGCATTATTGTTTTTGAGGATTGAGGGAGCTGGCTGCAGCTTCCCTGCTTCAGACTAGGAATTAGTTGTGGTCATTAAGGACACTTAGTGAAGCTCAATTTAGTCTTAGAATTGGATGTCTAGCTTATGGAGCCTGCTTGAAAGCATGGAGATCAACTAAAGCAAATAAATCTAAACGACTCGATGCTGTTAGAGGAGACAGAAGGACTAAGGCAGCATTAACAGAGCAGAAAGTAAAATAGTGGCTGATTGTGTCTCCGTCTCAGGGAGCCCATAGCCTGAGTAAACGGGGCTGTGGGTATCCCAGGCAAGAGGATGGCTGTTAGATGATCCCTTGATATTCTACACAACTCTTTGATTCAGAACTTTCTATTCAACTCCAAATATCATTGAATAGTACACAGGCTGTAATTCTCTTTGAAAACTCTTAGATTTATTCCTAGGGGAACAGAATTTATTCTCTCTATTCTTTCCTACAGTGATAAACTAACATTTAAAAGAGTAACCTTGCAAATTTATCATAAAAGCAAGTGAGATTTTCAAGAAAGATGAAAATAAAGATCTGCAGAGATAAGCCATCTCAGCCTTTCAGAGTTTTGTTTGGTGTATACACTTACACGCATTTTATACAACAGGATTCAATAGTGACTATGCTGTTATAGCATGCTTCTTCGTCACATATTATTTTTACAAGTGTATTTTCATGTAATTTAGTAAGCTACAGCAACATTTGAAAATCACAGCATATTGTACCTTTGTTTGGCTGAATAACGACCTACTTAGTCCATGTCCTATCATTGGTCATATATGCTATTTCCCCCAAATCGTCAATCACAGTGTAAGTAATGACACTGAAGGAGCATCAGTTGGTCATTGAGTCCAATGTGATGCTTGCCTTAAAGTGAGCTGAGGACAATGCAGAGGGAAAAGGAGGCAACATTTCCATCTCACTAAGCCTGACCCATTTTGTAGTTTTATCTGGGTTGGAGAAAAGCCGGCGAGATGCAGTTTGTAGAAGAATGCATAGCAAGGCCATGGCAAGGACACCAAACAGCTCAAATGTGAGTAACACCGTAATGTGCCACCCACGATGGACATTCAGTTTCCTCACTGCTCTGCTAAGAAGGACCTGCAAGCCCCAGAGAGACTCCTTTTTATGCATAACATGTTGACAGCAGCTTGAGCTTGGATTTGGATTCACTTTAGTTCTCCCAAGTGCCATTCTCCCCTCTCTGGTCTTAGTATTAATCAATTCTTTGGAATAGAATCACTCCTGCAGAAGGTTTGTGGGTGGGTTAAAAAGTTTAATAATCCAAGAAGCCTCTGAACTTAAGATTTTAGTTTCTCTGGCTTATGTCATTCATATAATTATTTGTTCATGCAGCATTTCTGTATCATTTTTCTGATCGTTTGACACTATATGAAGTTTCCTGGCAATTTCCCCAATGCCAGCTTCTCAGCTTGCCTATGCAGTCACCACTCCCATTGAAATAAAGCAAATAAATGGCTGCAGAGCTGCCCAGCATTCAAATAAGAAAAACGTCAGCCTTTTGAGCTGCTAAACTGAACTGAACACCTCAAACTGATTTAGGGAACCATCTCTCTTCTGTTTTCTCAATCCTATTAAAACCATACACAGGAAAACATAGCAAGGTTTTCTTACACTTGGAGGACCAGGAAAATGTACTCTGCGCTAAGGTTTGATGCATGTTGTGTCTTTATGCCACACGTAAGCAGCCTGAAGTGTCATTTTTAAGGTGAACTCTGTTCACCTTATACCTGTGTTCAATCCATCATATGTTCACATGCAAATGCAACAAAACAAGTATCTATTGTATATTTACTTTGTGCCAGCTCTCTTTGCCATGTCTGCAGAGACAGATAGGAGCAAGAAATATGCCCTCCTTCAAGGAGTTCGAAGTTTAATTGAGAGGGACGCACACGCTAACCATAAAATTCGATTCCAGCTGGGGTAAGGGCTGCGGCAGAAGTAGGAACATGATGCTCCCAGAGCACCCAGAGGGAGCGCTTTATCTGCTGGGGCTGGAGGAAGCTAGAGACAGAGAGAGAGGTACTTGAGCTAGATCTGGATAAAAAGCAAATGGCAAGTGGGCCACACATGCTAAGGGGACCGTCCAAACGATGTTGCATATGTTAAAATGCAGGCCCTGAAAAGAAAGTGGCAAACAAGGCCTTAAGGAAACTGCCTAAAGTATGTATGCCTGGCACGTGGAGCAAGATGTGGCTGAAGAAGAGAGGAAGGGAGGGAGGGAAGGAGGGGGATAAGGGAGGAAGGGAGGGAAGGAAGGGAGGGAAAAAGGGAAGGAGGAAGCGAAGACAGGGAAGGAGGGAGAGAAGGGAAGAAGGGAAAGAGGGAAGGAGGAAGGGAAAGAGGGAAGGAGGAAGGGAAGACAGGGAAGGAGGGAGAGAAGGGAGGGAGAGAGGAAGGGGAGGGAGGGAGAGAGAGAGGGAGGGAGGAAGGAAAGGGAGAGAGAGGGAGGGAGGGAGGGAGGGGCAGGAGGGAGAAAGGACTGATTGTGGGTGAGGAGTTCAGGGTCGGCCCAGCTGTGGGCAGGTGGAAAAGGTTCAATAGGGATGGACTAATGATGAGTTCAGCATTCTGAGAAATGCATGAACATTCTTGATTAATCAGAAATCTCTCCAATAAGTTGAGAGAGGAAAATGGACTTATCATTTTAAGGTGGGTGAGCTAAGAATAAAAAAGGTCTCAATACGAAACAAAGTCAGATTTCTTAAATGATAATTTTAAATAAACCCCTGTCCAAAAGCAAGACACCTTCATTTATTGCATTGTTTGTTCTTTTATTCATTCATTCATTAAAGCTAAGATTGGAGTCAGCCTGCCCGGGTTCAAGCTGTGGATCCCTCAGGCTCTGTGACTTGGTGCAAGTTCCCAAACTCTGTGCTTCAGTTTCCACATTTATAAAGTTGGAATATTAATACCCTATTAACCTGTAAGGTTGGGGTGGGAAGTAAATGACTTACTGGATCTAAAGCTCCTTTAACAGGGCCTGGTATGAATGCTCAGTCATGTTAGCCCTTTTGTTCTGTGTGTGTCTGTATTCGTGCTCTCTGTGTGTCAGCCACATTGGAAATACTGAGTGTAAAAAGACAAAGGTGATATGACCCTACCCTCAAGCAGCTCGTGTCCAACGTGGAGCATATGTGGGAGTAAACCAGGACAGTTCAGCGTGGCAAACACTAGAATAGAGTGGTGTGCCGCACGCTCGGGAGGATGGTGAGGGTGGTGAGGGAGCCAAGCTGTCTGTCCTCTGCAGATGCCAGCAGAGTTCTCCCGGCTTCCATCTGGTCAACCCTCCCTGAAGTTCCTTGTTTTCTTTTTGTCTGCATGCCTCAGTGTAGGAAGGAGATTCCGATTTCTTCTAGATCTTTCATTTAAAAGGAGTAATTGCGCCATTTCACAAGGAACTTGACTGTTTAAAATTCTAGCTCTCTTGAATGGGGAATTTGATAAAGGGGCAGTTCTGAGCTGTGGGGTGAGGGGTATGTTGGGGGTATGCTCTGCCTTAGCCAATGGGAGTAGGAAGGAGACCCTGGGAGGGGAGAGTAGCTCGGGAGAACCACTCTGGGGGAAGGACAGTCAGAGAATAGAGCCAGGTTTTAACTACACCACGGGAGTCTCGGAGCCTTGGTGGAGCCTTGGGAAGACAAGGAGGAAAGGAGAGATAGGGACAGGTGGGCAAAGGCTACCTGCTCTTTCTTTGAGGCTGTATGGCGGGGGTAGAGAGTTGGTGCACTGGAGAAAAGGTAGCTAATATAATGGAGTTTCTGCCTCTGTACTTTGAGTGTAACTACCTAATGCCCCTGTTAGTCAATGACCCACGTGGGAAAGGCAGTGATGTAAGTTTCATTTTTTTTCTCTTTTTTGAAGTCCATGACTATATTAAGGACACCCTCCCACTATGGAAGTTGTGGAGGGAAAACCTGGAAGCACTCTGAAACTCAGTAGGTTTTTGGAAGTTCTTGACTCTTTCTGCTGCCAGCCCTTTTTATGAGATGTTGCTACTCACAGTAGCAATGCTCTGTTTTCAAGCATCTCATATGTGTCATTTCATTTTGATTTTCACAACAGCCCTGTAAGGTAGGCCTTACGGAATGGGCCTGTGGAATGTTATTTTTATGTGACACATGCTGATAAGTGAGGATAAGCTCGTCCAAAGGTGAGGGGCAGAGCCCGGGCTCTGATCCGGGTGTTCTGGCCTTGGATGCAAGTTTGTGTAGCTCTCTCTGCAGGCCCCTGCCAGCAGTGAGCAAGACAGATGACTTACCTCCTTTCCTTCTTCCACAGAAAGAAAACTTGGGCAGAGCCTCCTCACAGATGGGATAGGAGAAATTCAAAACAGATGAGCCTTTAGACATGAGAGCTAGATCAAGAAATAGCTCTTTGATGTCCTCTCCTGGAGGAAAGAGGAGAACAGCTTTACTCTTACTGTGTGTTTCACTGAGTATCAAAGGCATTCACAGTGTATGAGATAAAGAACCTTTTGTTTCCATTACTCTGCTCTCTGTGGGGAACAGTTTTCTTTCCTTGGTAAAACAGCCCTTAGTCAGTGCTACAGGGGATTATGATGGGATCTTGGGTATGAAAGTTGGCCGTTTCTCAAAATACCTGCTTGGAGCAAGGTAGCTAATCAGCTGAGCTCCCCACCCTGATGCTATGGCCTTTTAAAGTTATGTCTGCAGGTCTGGCTTCTGGAACTTCCCAGTTGCATAGTATCATTTGTTCCCCATGGTGGCGATGCGGTGTGGTCACACCTGCATACACCTGCTGCCGTCGCCCAAGAGGTATTGCAGCGCAGGTACAGGAGGCGGCAGCGGGTTCCATGGGCGTGGCTTCCAATTCTGTCTTTTTCTCCATTCCTCCCTTTCATGTTCCACCTACTCTTCCATGTCTCTTTTCTTTTTCTCTCCCTATAACATTTCTCGAGCTGCCGCTAGAGCCCAGATACTGTGTGAGATTCTAGAAATACAAAGATGCGTGAGAGTTCTTGATTTCTGTGAATGTTCCCTCCATTTCTCTCGAATGATTCCACATGCTAAGTTTTTAAAACCTCTCTACTTCGATTTTGATATAACTGTTTTGGAAAAGGAGATAGTCTAGTAGCTATAGCAAATATATTGACTAGCCGTAATTGCACGATCACATGAAAATTAAACAGTCAGAAAGTACTCTAGCTGATTGATTGGGGTTGGGGAGAAAATATTACCTCCCCTCCTTGCCTTTGTCCAGGTTTAAGAACTAGTATGAGCTATTTGGGATACAAAATAACATAGATGACAAACCATACTGTTGCCAGTAGATTTATTTGTTGCTAACTAAGCAAAAGTTAGGAGAGGCTGAGTAGACATTGATACTTAATCTCAAAATATTTTCATTTTTTGCTGGGCGTACTGATTTCAGGTGCTTATATCGTCCAAATGAGTGTCTGGAGTCTTTTAAACACAAAAGTACAGCATTAAATGAGAGTTCTACCCTACCTGGATTTTACCCAGAGAGAGATTTGAAAATGAAGATGTAAATAGAGTTAATTCCAGAGAGTGGTGAAGGTACAGTAGTTTAGCCAGTCATTATAGTTAACATAAGTCATTGGGTGTGTGGAGTCGGAAGAGGCTGTGAAATGCTTTATTTCATGCTAATCATTTTTTAAAACTTACTCAGGATAATTCCAAATCTAATGTTGACATTTGGTTTTAATTCCTTGGAACACTCTTCTATAGAAAAGCCAAAATCTTGCAATGGATCTGAGAAGAAGAAAACAATAGATTAGTTGTGAGTACATTTTATATATTATGCAAACATGTTCAAAATTTGCACAAGATTGTTTTCACATGAATTACTACATTTATTCAAAAGCATATTGTCCAACACTTTTAAAAATAGCCCATGGTATTTTCATCAGCTGCCCCCAGTGTCTTCACAGCTAATGTCAGGTTCACTCTAATGACAGGGTTTCCATCCATGGGATGAACAGTGTCTTGCTAGTTGGGTTATATTTTTACTTGTTGACGTTTTTATCATAGAAAATTTTTATCATTGTCTGAGTTACTTTAGTTCCTGAATGTTTGGTCTTAAAATTGCTCATAGATTGCACAAAGATTTTAATAAAGTATCTATTAGTATTATTAAAACAGAGGGAGATACAAAAGTTAGAAGGGCTTGAGTAGACATTAATATTTAGGCTCAGGCTGTGTGCGGTGGCTCATGCCTGTAATCCCAGCATTTTGAAAGGCTGATGTAGGCAGATCACCTGAGATCAGGAGTTCGAGACCAGCCTGGCCAACATGACAAAACTCTGTTCCTACTAAAGATACAAAAAATTAGCCAGGTGTGGTGGCATGCGCCTGTAATCCTAGCTACTCAGGAGGCTGAGGCAGGAGATTCACTTGAACCTGGGAGACAGAGGTTGCAGTGAGCTGAGATCATGCCATTGGACTCCAGCTTGGGCAACAAGAGGGAAATTCCATCTCAAGGAAAAGAAAAAAGATAATTAGGCTCGAAATATTTTCTCAAAAGATTTTCAAAGTTAAGACCTGCCTTTGTAATTCCATTTTATCCCATCCCATCCCATCTCACCCCATTTAATGTAATATTTCTCACTCCCAAATATTCCACTATGTACAAGGTATTGAGTTAGATATGATGGGGCTATAAGGATAATATTTTCCACATGTAACTTCTGCTCATTCACAAAGCTCCAGCGGCTTAGCTATGCATCAGAATAGGTCCAGAAATGATCCACCGGCTCCAATATCCATGCTCCACATCAACAATCCATCCTCCATTCCTTGAGACCAGGGTGGCAACCTACACACCAGCACATTTCCACCATGTTTGATTTGCCTGTGTGCCTTCTCCCATTCGCAGTGGTCTTAGCCTTTTTGGCCATTGTTTAAATCTTGGGTCTTGATCATTCCCATCTTCTTTGTGAAGGCTTTCCTGCCCCTAAATATTCTCTTGCTTCCTTGAATTCTTAAAACAAAGGTGTCTGGCGTTCTCGGTAAAGTGTACAAACATGTATCACTCTGTACTTTGCTATGGGGCTTATCCCACAACACTTAATCTACACATGAGATTCCTTGAATGTCAGAGCTAGTTTCTTGTTTTGTTTGTTTTCCATTTCCTTTTCCTTTATGTTTCCCACTGGGCTGGAGACAGGAAAGCTATTGTTAACAGAGGGTTTACCTTGTACTAATAGCTGAGCTTTGCACTTTCCTGGTGTTTTTCCCTTTAATTCTCCAGGTTCCCCAGCACCTACCAGAGAGCCTCACAGTCTGACACACAGTACACACTCCATAAGTGTACATGATGAGTGAATGGGTGGGCCATATAGTGGAGCTGTTTCTCAGCTCCAAATCCAGCCCTCTCTCCTCTGCTTTTTAACTGGGCTCTCGGCAATCATGTTTCTTTTTTGCTGTCTGCCAGCCAAGGTACCAGGGAGACAGAGGCTGGACTTGAAGAAGGGACTTGCTCCTTCTTGAGTGCTTGGTGAGAGTGTCAGTGGCGATGGACCATCACCCTGGCAGTGGCAGTTGGCTCCAGTTTCCTGCTCTCTTTTGCACTTTCCCAGCATCAGCCAAGGCTCAGCTCTGTGGGGCCCTAAGCTACTGCAATAACAGCACATCAGAAGCTGCCACCCCTTCCTTAGCAGTCTGTGTCTCAGCTCCACGGGTCCTTCTGCCAGGCATCCAGTTTCTTTCTTTTTTTTTTGAGACAGAGTCTTACTCTGTCACCAGGTGCCAGGCTGGAGCGCAGTGGCACGATCTCGGCTCACTGCAACCTCCACCAGCAATTCTCCTGCCTCAGCCTCCCGGGTAGCTGGGACCACAGGCCCATGCCACCACGCCCAGCCAATTTTTGTATTTTTAATAGCGATGGGGTTTCACCATGTTGGCCAGGATGGTCCTGATCTCTTGACCTCGTGATCCGCCCGCCCCGGCCTCCCAAAGTGCTGGGATTACAGGCTTGAGCCACAGCACCTGGCCCAAGCATCCAGTTTCTAATCACCACAATCTCTGCCTTTGCTCTCTCAGCCCTCAGAGGTCCTTTCTTTGGTTCTCCAGCAACTGGTTTTCTAACCAACTCCCTATATCAAATTCTCTCTGTTAAAATAACAGATATGGTCTTCGTTTTCCTGACAGGACTTGCAGAATAAACAATAATCTGAAGAGATAGGTATAATGTACCTCACTTTACTGTTATGAAAATATAGACTCAGAGACATTGTATTAACTTACCTGGATCCCCACATTAGAGAGTGTCAGAGTCAAGATTCAAAGCCAGAGTTAAAAACAAACAAACAAACAAATTGCTCCCTGGTATTGTGCCGTGAAACTCACAAAGTAGAACCTCAACTACATATGGTACTTATTTGATTTGTAAGATTGCCCAGAATATTTTATGTGCAGTCATATGGCATCTGGTAGTTCTGTTTCATAACTGATTTCCATTTCAGCTTCGCTATGAGCTCACATTTGCCAATGATAGTGTTCCAGACAGTTTTATCATCCACTTGCTGACCTGGAAGATGCATCATTGTCTATGATATCTGCAATGGAAATGATCACGAGGCAATTTCAGCCTTGCAAATCTAACGTAAGTACACTTCTGTTTGATCAAAACCCCTTTGGCCCAGTCGCTAGTTCTCCTAAGGGTAGGGAAGAGCCCTTTTGTCTTATGCTCATTGGACTCCTTCCTAAGTATCTCTGTGGTGGTCAGGGCTTCCTTCAGCCTGGAAAATAGGAGCAGGGGATTGGAGATGATAGTTCCTGCTATATCCTTGGCACTCTGTATTGAAAAAGCTAGACGCCAGTGAACAGATGTTTAGGAAGGTGCATCCTCAAAATCGTGGATAAATTTAAGTTGCTATCCAGGCAAAATAAAAGAGGCTAAGTATGTGTTACGTTGTTAATTAGCAGCTACAGAATTACACTGTCTGTTTATCAATATTTTAAAGGAATGGATAGAAAGAATCAACTAAGGGTGGGAGAAGGAAGCAGAGCATTTTCTTGGTGCTAGAAACACGTTGTTAGGAAAATAATCTTAATAAGGAACAAAGTCACAAAGAAAGCTGTAGGCTGCATCTCTCTGAGGATCCGTATATAAAAGCAGAAAGACAGATTGCTTAAAAAGTGCTTAGGGGTTTGGTGAGCTTTCCTAGCAGTTATTTCAAATTTATATGCAAGAGTGATATCTTTGAGTATAAACATGCAGTCTGTGGTCCTCTTGGGGAAAGTGACATTGGTTCCTCCTCCTCCCCCAAACCCATCTCTTAAACTCATATCCTTCCCTGCATTTATTTGCATTTCCACTCAGGCACTTTGAATGCTCTATATTACATTATATTTGTTTGTATACCTCTGTCATTCCTTCACTAGATGCTGCAAAGCTGACTCCCCGGTGCCAGGGCTATGCATAATGTCTTAAGATGACTTCAGATCTCCAGTGATTGTTTGCTGGATAAATAATAGTGATTATTTGTAGTAAATTTGCTGAGAACCTGAAGGCAGGATTTCTCAATATTGTCACTATTGACATTTTGTTTTGGGCATCCTTTGCGGTGGGTGTTGTCCTGCACATCTTAGGATGTCTAGCAGTATCCCTGCTCTCTCTCCACCAAATGCCAGCAGCACCCCCATTCCCTCTAGCTGTGACAACCAAAAATATCTCTAGACATTACCAAAGTATCCACGGGGGACAAACTCATCCCTGGTGGCGATCACTGCTTTAAACAATCGACTTATCAATTTCCAGGCTTTATCTATGCTACAAATGACTCAGAATCACCTCCCAAAATAAAAGACGGTAGGTTGCATTTTAAAGTAGTTCTCCTTCTACAGTGTGAAGAGTGATAGGCGGGCCGAGAGTGGAGAGACTTTCCCTTGGAGGCTTGCCTCAGTAACTTTTAATACATGTAAGACGGATCATCTAGCTTTGGACTTTGTGAAACAATAACATTGGAAAGTTAATCAGAGTTGGTGTTCTGGGAATTCAAGGGCAGAGATAAGTGTTTCCTCCGGATACTTCACTGTATTTCAGCAAATGAGCCGAGGAAAGAAGTCAAACCTTCATCATGAAATAGAAGACTGTTCATTTTCACTATTTCTTCCTTGGCCTCTATGTGACACTCCCTTGCTGTCTGTCCTGCTGACTTCTACGGCTTCAGCCCAAGGGAGGACAGCATTATAGTGGATGAACCCAGCACACCCCAAACTGCGCCTGCTCCCCTCTCCCCCAGCCACGTGGGCCTTGGAAGGCAGGCTTCTTCAAACCAGCAGCATGTGAATCCTGCCAGAGGTGAGGAGGAGCTCCAGGAGAGCAGCCAGCAGCATCTGTTTTGCATACTAAGGGCAGCGACAATCAAATTTCTCCTAGAAAGTTTTTCTTGGACATTCATAAAGTAAAATAGAATTGGATAAACAAGCCAGGTTTAGAGTGAGCAGGGTTTGAAGAAATCTCAGCTCTAAAGGTATTTTTGTGCCTTCTGCTCTCTGTTAGTGGCCTAGGCTGGGCCAGACCTGGGCAGTTGTTGAGGGGAGGACAACCTTGCCAGAGTGGTTTCTATTAATAGCTACAAGTGGGCTGTCAACTGGAATCAGTAGGAAGAAGACAAAATCCAATGGCAGAGTCTCTAGAAGTGAAATTCCTCAGCAGAGGATGGTGGGGCCCCAGGTGCACTCCACTGGACCAATCCTTGATTTGTTTTCAGGCAGCCCGAAAGCTTGGATGTATGTCCCCAAATCCTGGAGTTCATGGATGTAGCTCCATACCCTCTGCGTTGCTGGCTGGGTGGTTTGAGGCATAGGGGAGGGCCCAGCTCTTATGCGGCTAGTCCCAGTTTCCATATTCTAGCTCTACTTGAGGTTTTTCTTTAGCTTTATATTTTGAAATGATTGTATTTTCACAGGAAGTTGCAAAAAGATAGAGAGGTCTCATATGCCTTTCCTCATCTTCCCCCACGGTAAGCTCTTACAGGTAGGACAATACCAAAACTGGGGCACTGACATTGGTACAATCCACAGAGTTGTTCAGATGTCACCAGTTTCACAATCACTTGTGTGTGTGTGTGTGTGTGTGTGTGTGTACATGTGCATGTGTCTGTTTCTTACAGTACTATTGCTTGGGTTTAAAAATGGTTAGAAATTGGTCTTCCTCCTCTCAGGGGAGGGTAGAATTCTTACAGCAGAGTCCCTGTGAAAAGGAGCTGACCCCCTCCAACCTCACCTCCACTAGCCTTCCCCATTCTCATGGCCAAGTGCAACCTCAAGCTTGCAGTGTCCTTCCTGCTTTGTAAAGGCAGTCTCTCTTCCCCTTCCTTTCTCCTACCCTTTCCTCTCCTCTTCTCTCTTCCTGTCTCTCATTCTCTCTTTCTCTCTTTCTCGCCCTCCCTTTCTCTCCCTCTCTCTTTTTCTCCTCATACCAATACTTAGATCTAACTACCATCCTGAGATCCAGAACGCTGACTTTTCTTCAAACACACCTTAACTTCCATGGTTCATTCCCTGTGACCCACATTTCTCTAAAAGCTGGTACTGCTTCCTGCATGTGCTGTTGGTAGAACACACCCTGGCCCCAGGAGGATATTAGCTATTACAAGCATGCTTCCGATAGAGGCATGACCTGGGGAGAGAGAGAGGGTATAGAGGGCCCAGGAGACCTTAACATTCACACGCAGCTTAGCTGCACTGGCAACACTGTCCCTAGTAAACAGTTTATGGAAGGAAGGAAAAATTGAGTTAACAGAATGTGAGTAAAGCTGGTCTGCTTCTGGCTGCTCAATAAAATAGTACTGGATGGCCATTTAATAAAGGGGGGTGTGTTAGGGTTCTCTAGAGAAACAGAACCACTTGGCACTGGGGACAGAGTGTCTGAGTGTGGTTGAACTGCTGGTCCTGGGCCAAATGGTAGTGGATATTCCTCTGCATCTTCCAGAATTCTTTCCCAAATGTAACAAAATAACAAACAGACCTTGCTTTTGATTTCTTCTTTTAGGTTGGCTGGTGACCAATTTTGCCAGCTTGTATTCTGTCTATCATACAGGCTTAGCTGGGCATGGATCTAGAAGTCTGTCTTCCTTCATGGCTGTACTTTTACTAGAGTGTCTTAATTTTCTTGGCAAATTTGTAGGATGACATTCAAGGGTCACTGTAGACCTTTACAAGAAGATAATGCATAAGGCTTCAGTAAATTCCATTGCTGGAAATTCATCACGAGCATGATGCAAAATTAACTTTCTTCTTTTCTGTCCTTAACGCCACTGTGTTCCCTCTGCCTTCTCCCCTCATACCCCCTCCCTGCCTTTGTGGAAAAGAAATAACCTACAATGTCTTAAATGTATTCTAGCTGTGTTTTTCTATTACGTCCTGATCTCTTCTTTTTTCTACCTGTCAAATCTTATTACCATGGAGTAGCACAGCAAAGCTCCCCAGGAGGTCATTATCTCATAGTAGTAGTTCTCTTTGGCCAGCATTTCCTCAGTAATTGACTCACACGTTCAGGTCATACGTATGAACTGGCTTCTTGTTTCTTCATCTCAGATATGTAGATAGTGTGTTCAAACTACTTACACGTGTTTATCGCTATCAAATGCAACAAACATAAAATTAACACTGTCACAACGGAATATCTTCAATTTGTGATTTGAGATGGTAAAAGCTGCAACGTCCTGCGGCTGCCTGGCAACCTTGGTGAATGTGTTTTTGAGTGAGAAGGTATGTTTGGGCTGCTAAACTCAAAATTCTGGATTCCTATCTTGTCTGCTTTTAACTGCAAAANAAAAAAAAAAAAAAAAAAAAAAAAAAAAAAAGAAAAGAAAAAGAAAAAAAAGAATTCATAATAGGAGGCCTTTTTATTGGCAGAAAAGGAGTAGGTATCTTGCATGCCCCTCTGGCCTCTAAGTTCCACTTTCCCAGAATAACCTAAGTTTGGCTTCCATCAGCATAGGAGGTGATGGCTTTTTTTTTTTTTAATCATGATATAAACATTAGAAACCATAAGAAATGTGTGGCATTGAAGACAGGCTTCTAACCAAAATATCTTGCCAAATGTCTTGAGGAAACTAGTGAGCTATTTGAGGTGGTGATGTCTGATCTTTGCATCTTAGGACTAGATCAACAGTGCCCTGGCCAGGCACGGTGAATCACACCTATAATCCCAGCACTTTGGGAGGCCAAGGCAGGTGGATCACCCGAGGTCAGGAGTTCAAGACCAGCCTGGCCAACATGGTGAAAACCCATCTCTACTAAAAATACAAAAATTAGACAGGTGTGGTGGCACATAACTGTAGTCCCAGCTACTCAGGAAGCTGAGGCAGGAGAATCGCTTGAACCAGAGGGTGCAGTGAGCCAAGATTGTGCCACTGCACTTCAGCCTGAGCAACAGAGTGAGATTCCATCAAAAAACAAAACAAAACAAAATAAAACCAATGCACCAAAAATAAGTGCACAATTTTACTCTGTGTTACCAAGAGGACGCCATGGCGCCCCATATCGTAGGATCCTAACATGAAGGTGAGAGGGAACTGGAACCTGTCTTATGGGTGACAGACAGTGTGTCTTAGTGGCTGGAAGATGCAAGAGGAAGAGCAGGTTGGCTCATCATTCACTAACCTGTGGTAGGAAGGGGATTAGGTCTTGGGGATAGAAAGACAAATCAGAGATGCTTCTGTTATCATCGGAATTATAGTACTTCCACCATCTGATTATGATAGCACACCACTGAATAATAAACTCAACAAAAGATGCATGTACACTCTATGTGTACTCTAAATCTCTCATTTATAGTCAACACAAATCAACATTTTATAGTCTTCTATGGGCAAGGCAGGTTTCTCATGAATTCACTTTATACTACCTTGCCTGGCCCCTCTTCATTTTAAACACCGTCTTAATAATGGTGTCACTATTCTTTCTTACAGTATGTTTATTAACTGTTTAATATGTGCTAGACACTGTGCTAGCTGTGGTGGAATCGAGATGAAAAAGGAGTATTGACCAGGTCAGTTCACCCAGACCTCTACTGTTGGTGAAGTGGCGACCAGAGCTCCCCCAAGTCTAAAAGCATCACGGGAACTTGCCTCTTTGGCTTGGTGTTGGTAATTGTTTAACTTTCTGTCACTAATCTGGAGTCAGTCCATGTGGGATAGAAAAGGATAAATGCGAGTCTGTTCTCTGTTTATAATGGAAGATTAGACTTTAGCACATGCTTCTCCACTGCCAATGTGGATTTCACCAGCAGACAGGCTCCTTCGAAGGGAGAGTCTGGCTTAGGGACAGCGGGAACTATGGCATTGGTAACTCCCACACAACCACGATACACCTGTTGTATTTCATGTCTGTGTTTCTTACAAATTTGTCTGTCTCTTGACAGGGAACAGAAACAGGGCCGGGACGCACAGGGTGGTTTACTTGACTGTACAGCTGCAAAGACAGCTCTGGGACTTTTCTTGACATGCTGCAAATTCTGAAAGGGAATTTCCTCCTGCTTCCAGAAGTCATGAACTAGATATGGTTTAAAAGAAAAAGCTAAGGTGTTTGTTGTCTTTGGCATCTGATGCGGTGGAGTATGATGGCTGAGTGAGCAGGAACTGGCAAACCGGCTGGGAGGTAACAGCTGAGGCTGCCTTAGTCTTTGCTCATGGATGGTACTGGATTTGAACCAAACACACCAGGAGGTCCTCAAATGTTATTTGAATGGTTGATTCTCTCATTAAGTCTTGAGAGTGGCCAGGGCATGGGGTGTTAGTTCTAACATCCCTGTTTGCTAAGGAAGAGGGTGAGATCTCAGGCAGGGAAGTGACGTCCTCACATCTCCAGACTCAGCCTCCAGAGCCCTGAGCACTGCACCCTGGATGCTGTGCGGCTCTCACCCTGGAGCAGGTGAGTGAGGCAGACAAAAGACAGAAGCAGAACTTTAGATGGAGGGGAAACGAGTCCAGACATGTGTGCCGGGACCTGGTCCTCCTAGGATTCAAGTTGCTTGCAGAGAGTGACAAGATCCAACAAGCTTCCCAATTTTGCTAAAATTCTTCACTGTGATGGCACATGTCACTGTCTCTCTGCACAGGTGCTGCTTTTCCCAACCCAAAGGAAACTGGAATAGAGGAAAAAGCATCAGAAGTTTTTTTGTTAGGAATTAAGGGAAATAATGTATATAAAGCATCTTGTCCAGTGCTAGGCACACAATAGACAGTTAATAATTGGGCAAAAGGAGAATGGAGTCAGTTAGAAAGAAGATATTGTAATATTGACTATTCTCATTACAGTTGCAGAAAATGAAACCAACTTTTACAAATCATTTTTCTTTTTAACGTGAGAACACTCAGGTTTAAAATGATTTCATTTAAGTTCATACATTTTTTGTATTTTTTTGAGACAGGGTCTGGTTCTGCTGCAGGCTGGTATTAAACTCCTGGGTTCAAGGGATCATCCTACCTCGGCCTCCCAAACTTCTGGGACTACAGGTGTGATCCACTGTGCCCAGTTTTTTTCTTTTTCTTTCTTTCTTTTTTTTTTTGAGACAGAATCTCGCTTTGTTGTTCAGGCTGGAGTGCAATGGCATGACCTTGGATTACTGCAACCTCTGCCTCCTAGGCTTAAGGGATTCTCATGCTTTAGCCTCCTCGGTAGCTGGGATTACAGATGTATGCCACCACACTGGGTTAATTTTTGTATTTTTATTAGAGATGGGGTTTCACCATGTTGGCCAGACTGGCCTTGAACTTCTGACCTCAAATGATCCACCTGTTTCAGCCTCCCAAAGTGCTGTGATTACAGGCCTGAGCCACCCCACCCGGCCTTCAGCCCAGCTTTAAGATAGTTCTGAGATGAAACCTAGATGTCAGTTGGGGCCTCCCAGCCCTTGAGATATAAACAGGATTGGTGGAACACCATCTCATGGTTGGGATGCTCTTTGCTGCTGGTTCTTAATGTGGCCGTATGTTGGAGTCACTAGGAGAGGGCAGTGAATATACTCATGCCTGAGCTCCACCCAGACAGTTTGATTTAACAAGTCTGGGTGCTGCCTGGTTTGTAAACACTCCCCAGGTGATTCTATTGCCCTGCCTACTTAGAAACCCACTGTTAAAAGCCACATCAAGTTTTTTTTTTTTTTTTTGCTAATTTCCTGATATATAATCTTAAATGTGAGATCCCATGTCTACCGGGTATTACTCAGGCTCAAAGTTTAACCCCTTCATAGATGTCCTAAGAAACCTCCTTATAAACCATTTCACAAGGTCTACAGAATTTATGAAGAGCTAGGAGGCAGCTCCCTCTGCCCAGCCCTTTATGACCTGGCGAGATGCTCCCGGCCCCTTTCCCATTTTTCATGTCTCTGGCTCCTGTCACTACAAAAGAGACATGGTGTTTTCCCCTCGCTCAGTCCTGAGGAGCTGGAACTTTGGCAGTTACCCAAGCGACTCTCAAGAATTCTTTCAAGAGAGGCACGACTCTGCTTAGGTAGGATTCCTGCAACAGCCCCTAAAAGCAATTTTTTTTTCTCTTTCATTTCCTGAGCATCGACTCTCTGCCAAACACGATCTTAGGTATGAAAAGATTTGAGATGGGAGTTCAGGGATGAAGGGAACAAGGCTGAAAAGATGAGCAAGGAGAGCTGGCGGAGGATGGGAGCATGAGACAGGACACGCCTGCAAACAACTCCCAGTGTGGAGAAGAACATGGAAGAACAGCAGAGCTTGGCAGATGTGAGTGGGCGGCGTGGGGCTGGGGGAGCCAAGACCACAGAGCCTGGTGTGCGCAGGAGTCCTGGGCTGCCGGCAGGCTCGCGGGAGCTCTGTGCTTGGGCGGAGAGCAATGATTTGAAGGTGGGAATGCAAACAGGCATCAAATTAAAAAAAGTAAAAAAGACATGATTATAAATAAAAGACATTTGGCGTCAATGAAGGAACTACTTAAGAGACCAGCAGCATCTTTTGTAGCCTAATAAGTTTTGCCTCCCTTCTCGGTCTGTAAGACAGTCAAGTTTCACACTCTCAGGAGTTTTGGGTGTGGTTCTTCTGTGGCTGTGACTTGGGCAGATTGTGTTGTGTTGTGTGTGTGTGTGTTCCATGTCTCTCCATAAGTCGTCATGACTTTTGGAGATGGAAAGTCAACTCATCCATTTTCTTTGTTTCCTATGCACTGATTTTCTTCTGGAAAGGCTGTCTGTGTTCCTGAATACAGGCACAAATACAGGCTATAAACGAACAACTTATTTGGCCGGGTGCCGTGGCTCACGCCTGTAATCCCAACATTTTGGGAGGCAGAAGTGAGCAGATCACGAGGTCAAGAGTTAGAGACCAGCCAGGCCAACATGGTGAAACCCTGTCTCTACTAAAAAATCCAAAAATTAGCCAGGCGTGATGGTGGGTACTTGTAATCCCAGCTACTCGGGAGGCCGAGGCAGGAGAATCGCTTGAACCTGGTTTTAGGGGAGAGAAGTAGAAGGTTCTAAGAAATAAACTCTATGAAAAATATCTCTGTAAGAATTTGAGAATGAGCTAAAAAAGTCCCTTCACTATTTCTGACTTCCCCACTCTAGCAACACCTTGCATGGCTCGTTGCACTGCACCATGGGAGCTGCTTAAGTGTCGGGGGAGTGAATGGAGGAAGGTGGATAAACCATCAGGCCCAGAAAGTAAGGGGCCGCATCACCTTAGCAGTCATTCAGCTGATTTTGGAAACCATCAGCTTGCTCCTTGATCTCCTCAAACGTTTTGCTAACACATTGCCCTTGTAATAAATCTTAACTTCAGTGTGACTTCTTCTAATACAGTAGGCCATAAAGATGACTTTCATCCACGTAGTGCTCAGCACTCAGAGTTGGGGGGTAAATATTCCTCCAGTTAGATTGTTCAGGACACGTGCCTGAAATCAGAGCAGCTGGCAGAACACAGCAGCAATTTGATTTTTCTTATTTTTGGTAGGTGCAGAGAAAATGGAAGGAGGGATGCTAATTCAACAAGAGAGACAAAAGACCTGATATTTATTTATTGGTCCAATTGTAAAGGTTTTTGAGCTCCTACTGTTTGCTAGGCACCATGCCAGATGCAGGATATGAAGACGATTTAGTCTTAGACGCAGCCCCTGATGTTCAGGAGGAAGGGGGGTAAACAGATGACTGTCACGCAGCCTAGCCATGAGGCACCCTGAGAGAACGCGAGGCATGTCTAACCCAGTGTGGGTGACAGGGATGGCCACCTGGTGGACAGGTGCCAGTGCTTTGCCTTGGAAGCTGTGGAGGCACTTTTGTGACGTTCATCTTAAGTATATTCCTATATATTTCCAAATATTTCCAGTAATTACAGATGGGTGTAATAATGGTGGTCACTTCTATAGCTCTTCCCCCGCCCCCGCCCACCGCAGGTGCTGCTCTAAGCCCTCCATGTGTATCAGCTCAAATCCTCACAAAAGCCATAAGAAAGATGCTGTTATTATCTGTGTTTTAGAATGGAGGAGACTGAGGCAGAGAGGATTTATGGAAAGTGTACACTTTGCAAATCTTGTATAGGGCTGGAGTAGGACCCTTTGTATGTAGACTCTTGTCTACCAACACAGGCACAGAGAACAACATCTACAAAAAAACTCAAGTCCTAAAGACTGTGTATTCTGGGAACTTCACGTTTGCTGACAAAAGCCCTTTGTGAAATCAAGCCAGTTGTGGTTTTGTGACTTTTATCTTGATTCATGTAAATGCAGTCAGTCCAGCTTCTTTCTTTAAAGCCGGAGGTCAGAGGTAGGTGGTGTTTGCTCAGACATGGACGAACCTTAAAGGTCCTAGAATTACCCCTGGAAGGATAGTGGAAAAGCAAGATAATTTTCTTTCCTCTGTTGCTTAAAGTGGTACCCGAAAGGTAGATTTCTGCCTTCTTCCTACATATTTCCAAAGAAGGAGGCTTCCTTGGCAAAATACAAGTTTCTGTGGCTGCTGGGGTCAGAAAGAGTTTCCACCATCAACACAAGCCTTCATCTTGCGGGTAAGCTCAGACATGCTCACCCTCTTGCTGATTTTATTGGACACCTGCCTATGATGTGGAATTGAATTTCTACACCATCCATGACCGTAGTGTGACATCAAACCAGTCTGTGCCTTGCAACCCTTAAATACACACACGAGCATGCACAAACACAGACACACACGCAGACACACACACAGACACACACGCAGTCACACACACAGACACACATACTGTACAAAACAAAACCCAGCCCTGCCTTGCTTTGGCCTTCTAGCCTGACCATTTTAGGGCATGCTGTCTTAGTGTGTTCCTAAGAATAGTTGCTCCCATGTAACTCCGACAGTAAATCGAGGTGTCGGTTAGCACTCATCTCGCCCCACTGAGCTTCTGTTTCCTCACTTGTAAAACGAGGGGGAACTGAGCACTATATTAGGGTTCATGCTTCCTTCCTATGCCAGGCTTCTTAGGTGCCTAAGAGGCCAAGGAAGTGGAGCCCAGATTCTGGGGACTCGGGGCCTGCACTGTGGGAGATGCACACAGCCTCAGGCTCAAGAGCATCAGGCCATTTTTTCAAAAAAACCTTTTTGTCTTGAAATAATGTTAGACACAGGAAGCCACCCAAAGAGTGCAGAAGTGTCCTGTGTACCTTCACCCACTTCCCTTCATGGTAACATCTTACATAACAGAATAGCAGAACCTCGTCATTGACACTAGTACACTCTACAGACTGTACTGAGATTTCAGCAGTTTTCACATGAATGCACGTTTGCTCATGTAGTTGTATGCAGTTTTACTGCATGTAAGCACCACCATAATCAAGATACACATCCTGGCTGGGTGCAGTGGCTCATGCATATAATCCCAACACTTGGAGAAGCCTAGGCAGGAGGATCACTGGAACCCAGGAGTTCAAGACCAGCCTGAGCAACATAGGGAGACCCTGTTTCTACAAAAATAGAAGCCAGCACCTTTCCTTGCCAGTGCAAATGTTTCTTGCAATGTTCAGGGCCCTGGAGAGAATCTTGGCCATACACAGAGCCCTACAGAACAAGCATGAATTCTTTTTTTTTTTTTTAATTAGCTTTTAATGGACACGCAATAATTGTCCATATTTATGGGTTTGCTTCCTAAATGCTTTCTAGTATGAGAGCAACTTAGCTTATTTTTCTCCCTGCTCTCCCTGCATGTGGTAATGAATTGTCCATGGCTGCCTCCAACTCCCTAGGAGGAAAAAATCAATTTGCACTTTTCCTAGGAAGCAATCCTGTTGGCAGAGCTGACTCGTAGAGACCTTCCTTTTCTATGTTAGCATGTTGCTGAGGGGCCAGCATGACACTGCTTCTGAATGTGGCCACCTGGATTTAAGGTGGAGGAGTGTCTCAACTGGGAAGCCCTTGAAGGAAGAGAAAGTGTATAAGAAAGTGCATAAACTCGGGCTTCCACAGAGAATAAGAGACCCAGTATCTCCAGGGTGTGCATCCCAGGCTTCCTTCCTGACTATACCGTGGAGCTTCCCCAGGAAGGCAGAGTGGATACCCAGTGGGAGTTCCCACCCGGATGTCTTGAACTGGAATCAGGGAAGTCATATTCTTCATTCCCAAAGCCAATTTGCCATTTATTTCTGCCTCTCTTACATCAGTGAGATGAAGCCAGAATGGGTCTGCTGGATGCCCCAACTCTGCAATAAAGCTCTCCTGGACAGGAAGGAGGGACGTGTTTCTACGGGAAACTCTGAACTTGCTTGTATTTTATCTTCATGAAACATAGACCTTCCGGGAATAGGATCCCAGGGCCATGAATAATATAAGATTACAAGCTCTTACAGGTGGATGCTGGAGGGGAAAAGCAGAGTTGCTATTGGCTTGGTCCCCCTGCTAGCAAAATAAATTCCTAAGCAAGGAAAGGACTCATTTCTCTGCCTCCAGAATCAACGCACCCTAGCATTCCCTTTCTGATTAGAGGAATAAAAAATGCTTTTGCTAAAGATATATTGAAAGACAGCAAGCTGCCACGAAAAATAAGACAGGAAATTGCACTCTTCATAAAGGAGAGGAGTGAACCTGTTGAACACTCACAGCCATCCTGTCCCCGAAGACCTGCACACGAGTTAAACACAACATTTGAGTTTCTTCCGCTTCACAGCAAAGATTAAAGAAGGCCTGGCTCAACACTATGCCCTTCTCTGTAACGCCATTGCTGTAACCATTTGGGTACTGTTCAGTCTTTTTTTTGCCATCTGTTCATGTGTCTTCAGACCATAACATTTAAAAACTGTTAGTATGCATGGAAACATTACTAGACAAAACTGATAAAACTAGAGCAATTAGTCTAAATACCTTTGCCCAGGCTTAAGCTGCTGAGAAATAGAGAAAGAAAAAAAGCTCTGGGCTGATAAACATTTTCTGACACAGAAGACATAAATAACAGGTGTTCACAACAGTTTGTAATTGCAAAAAAGTGGAAACAACATGCATTTTTATCAAAAGGAGAAGAGACACAATAGTAGTCGATACATATAATGATATACTCTATCTTCGTGAAAATGAATTAATTAAAGCCATGCATGCTAGCTATTTCTTGGAATAGTGTAGTAAATTAATCCCCAAATGAATTGCTAATTCAATTTTCATTAGTTCCAGTAATTTGTAGATTAGGCTTTTCTGTGTAGACAGTCATATTGTATACATATAGTAATATTTTTGTTTCCTTCTTTCAAATCCTTAAACATCTTCTTTTTCTTGTCTTAGTACACTGGTGAGGTCCTTCAGTACAATGCTGAATACAAGTGGTGGTGATGGGCATATTTGTCTTACTCTTGATTTTAAAGGAAATGATTCACCATTAAATGAATTGTTCACTGTAGATCTATGTTTTAGGTGTATCTCTTTAAAGAGTAGATAGCCAACTTTAAAAATGCAATGCCATTCTTTGTTTTGTAAAATCAGGTTAATATAGTTCATTTATATCTATTAAGGCTTCTGATTTTTTTTTTTTTTTTTTTTTTTGAGATGGAGTCCCGCCCTGGCAGCTGGGGTTCAGTGGCACTATCTTGGCTTACTGCAACCTTCGCCTCACAGGTTCAAGTGATTCTCTTGCCTCAGTCTCTTAAGTAGCTGGGATTGCAGGTGCGCACCACCATGACCGGCTAATTTTTGCATTTTTGGTAGAGATGAGGTTTTGCCATGTTGGCCAGGCTGGTCTTGAACTCCTGACCTCAGGTGATCCACCTGCTTTGATCTCTCAAAGTGCTGGAACTACAGGTGTGAACCACTGTGCCCAGCCAAGCTTCTGATGTTTTAATAATTATTTTATCCTGTTTTGGGTTTTCTTTCTTTATGCCTTTCCTCCCTTCTTTCCAGCATTAGTTTGGATTAATTGGAATGTTTTATTTTTTCTTTTGTTTTAATTGTTTTATTTATAGTTTGGAAATTATATACTATATTTCTAGTCTTGTAGAAATATACTATATTTCTAGTCTGGTACCTTTGAAATTTTAACATGAATTTTAATATCTTAATAAATCTTAAAAATAAACTTTGTTTTATTTTCTACCTATTTTAAAAACCTTGGCATGTAAAGTATGTTATGTATTTATTTGTTTGTTTGTTTTTATTGTGGCAAAACACCTGTGACATTGAATTTACCATCATAACCATTTTCAAGTGTACAGTTTAGAAGTCTTTAGTATATTCACATTGTTGGGCCCATATTTCTAGAACTTTTTGATCATGCATAAATAAACATTGTCTTTACTCTCTTCCCTGAAAAAGACCAGGTCAAGGACATGAGAATGCTTTAAGTACAATCACCAGCCCCTCCTCCATGTGTTATTGTTATCTGCCATTCTGCATTGGGCAGCCTCCAATATGGCCCCAGAGATCCCCTCCTAGCGCCCTGTGCAATCCCCTCTCCTGGAGCAGCCCATTGACTTGCTTCTAAGCAGTAGAACAATGCGAAAGCACTGGGATGCTGCTTCTGAGATTAGGCTGTAATGTCATTAAACAGTGACAGCTATCTGTCATGCCCTCTAGAATTTATTCTTTGGAGACTTGAGGCTCCTAATACTTCCCTCTAGGAATATCCTCCATCTGGTGATCCAGACCCGTGGCAGTGATCCCAGTGGACAGAAGCGGAAGGATTTTGTTTATCTGATGGATAAAGTTGGTTGTATGCAGCAAGCTTTTCTACATTTGGAGAAAAGACCAGAAGAAGCAGGCTCTGGCATCAAGCTTTGGGTGTTAGGGGCCCAAGTGACCGGCTATATTCTCTTTTCCTTTTCCTTTTTTTTGTTTTGCGAGATGGAGTCTCGCTCTGTCCCCCAAGCTGGAGTGCAATGGTGTGATCTCACTCACTGCAACCTCTGCCTCCCAGGTTCAAGTGATCCCCCTGCCTCAGCCTCCTGAGTACCTGGGATTATAGGCATCCACCATTATGCCTGGGTAATTTTTTGTATTTTTAGTGGAGACAGGGTTTCACCATATTGGCCAGGCTGATCTCGAACTGCTGACCTCAGGTGATCTGCCTGCCTTGGCTTCCCAAAGTCCTGGAATTACGGGCCTGAGTCACCGTGCCCAGTCGACCTGCTGTATTTTCATCAGGCATCCCCTGTCATGGTTATGTGTTTACTAAAGGTTGCTGGAGTCCTTAATGAGGCTCCTATCACACTCTAAACAAGCTCTCACCTTCGCTGCCCTATGAAAATGTCATTTCTATGTAAAGTTTACAATAATAGCACATTTATGGAATTGCTTATCCTCTCAATATTATAAAGGAGCCCCCAGTGGTCTCTTGCATATTCAAAAGGCCTTATTTTGTAGGGTCTTAGGCAAAACAGGGCGTGGGGAGATTGCCCTAAGAGGAGGGCTGCCTAGAGAGAGGGTCCTTTGTGCTTTGGCGTTGTGGATGTGCAGGAGGGGTCTGGTCTTGGTTTATGTGGCATCTTTCACCTGACATTGGGTAAGTTTGCTTTACGTGATGGTTTATATGCTTGAATAAGAAGCAGAGCTTGCCTGGGAGGCTGCTGTGCTATTGGGCTCTGCTGCTGGCTGCCTGGCTTTGTGACCACGGTTAAGACATGTTGCTTTTCTGGCTCAGATGTTTCTTTTCTAAACAAGGAGGCACTTGGCTTGAAGCCCTGAAGCTCCATCTTGCCTGAACATTTTCCAGTCCTATAAGGGAACCCCGTCTGCCTGTGGGCAGGGACTGGCAGAATGCTGACCTCTCTCTGTGCCTGCAGAGCACCAGGCTTGTGGAAAAATAGGTCGTCGTGTGACAGCTCCCTGCAACCCAATGTTTTATCAGCCGTCCCAAGGCAGACTGCTACAAACCAATCACTCAGCCTCACAGGACATCAAGCTGACATTCAGATTGATGACCACTCCGGTGTCTCACCCCACACTGGGGTGTGCTTCCCTCTTATCTGTAGCCACTAAGAACTGACCAAAAAGACAAAAGTCCTCTGTGACTATACTGATGGCATGGTAGAGGGTAGGTTAAGGGTAGGTGATCAAGTGTCCTGTTCTCTCCTGGTTGGGGCCAACAGCATTAACAATACCAGGCAGTTGCTAGAAATAGGAAAACAGTGCCTGCTGTTTTAAGCTTATAAAGACCTCATCTCTCGTGATTCTGTCTTTAAGAATTACTTAGCAGGCACGTCTGGGTGATAACAAAGATGAGAAGGAAATTGGGTCACGTCCCAAGCACTAGATGAGCAAGGAGCCTCATTCTTATTTGGAGATTCCAAGCATTTCCATCCATATGGATAGATCAGAGACAACTATGCAGTTTTTTCTATCTTTGTAAGCAAGTAGGAGTAAGGACAAAGAGTTGTGAATGAGCCAGATAGTCTTGGGAAAAATAGAACAGAAGGACTGATCAGTTCAAGCGGTCGCATATAAAAATTAGGCAGAATGTCAAATCAGCACCAGTGATCACACAGAATATACAAATGGAAAGACAGCTCAGTGTCAAGTTCTAAGACCATGAACTAGCTGAGTATTGTCAGGATTAACCTTGGCCATGCAGACAAAGACCATAATCTACTATAAATCACCTCTCTAATGATATGTGGAGGTGGCCAGGGCAGGCGTGAATTTCCAATGACACCTGCAGATGAGATCAATATACAATAAGTGTACAATGAGTTACAAGACACTGACCCAGCACAACTTAAAGAGTATGTCACGAGAAAAACAGCAGGGTAGAAGAGGCATAAATGGTCTTAAGCATGCAATAGGTAAAGTTTAAGGAAAGAGAGTTCAACTTGTAGGTTGGCCACCAGAATCAATTGGTTGGTAAGTCAAAATCTGCATCCTCAGATGGTCTGAAGTGATAGTTTTAATTTTTGGTCTAGAATATATTAGACATCCAGAAAAATACTGAGATAAATATTACTGTAATCTTGGGAAAGTATAAGAGGACAGGTAAAAAATAAATGTCAGTACAAAGATAACAAAGAGATCAATGTAAACTCATAGTATCAATATTTTGAAATAAGATTCAGAAAAAGAATAATGAATTGAATAAGCTTGTGATAATTTGTGTGTGCTTTTTCTGCTTTTGAAATTTATAAAGCAAATTTTAAAAAATCTGCTATATTCAATTAGATGTGTAAGACAAATTTGTGTCCAGTATACGAATATCTGCAAATATTAATTTGTTAAATTTACAAATTTTTGATTTATTAGTTGTGTAAGTAGTGTTGAATTGTTTAAAAGGATATTTTAAAATTACAATATAAGAAGACTAAATTGAGCACTAAAGCATACAGAGAAGCCCTTTGAATAAGAAAGATCCCTGCTACGGGGACGGATTCTAATGGTTAGGAGGCAAAAACCAAAAAACAAAAACAAAAAAAACCCTGATAATTCTGTTCTAGATTTCCTGCTGAGGCTGGTGTAGCTTCCACTAGCCAGAAGGGAGGGTGTCAGGTTTCAAACATGAGAGCCCTTGGAAGGGCATTCTGGCTGATCAGGCACCCTGTGTGAACATTAGGCTGTAAATCGTGCTTGGAAAGGTGAGTGCAGATTTCTGGGCGGGGGATTTTCTCTTTCTTCTTGGCCACTGGGTTGGTTACCACTCACTTCTGCTCTGAGGGCAGGGAGCACTGGAGGAGGAGCTGTCTTGGAATTTTAAGAAGGGACACACAGTGATGCCTTCCTGGGCCCCACGCGGGGCTGGTGGACACTGACCTGCACACTACCCACTGCGCACTTACCTCACAGATGGAGATCAAATACTGGTTTCCTGATAGACCCCAGCAGAACTTCTTCTGCCGCCCAGTTGGTGTCTCTAGAACCCTAGTCAAAGCTAGTGGATCAGGGGCATAGGATATTACCTAACATGGCATCCCAGAAAACGAAGGAACACCATCCTAAATGGTACACAGGCCGCAGATGGGTCACGCTTTTATTTCAGTGAAAGCCTGGATTTCTTGTTTTGGTTTTGGAGGGAGCACCTACCTCTCTCTATGTACTCCATCCTCAGCCCTGCTCCCATTCTGTGACTTCCGACTGCTCTAATTAGGATCGATGACCTTTGTCCACCTGGAGCTCCTGCCTCGTGGGGCACCTGGAGCCATCGGATCTGCCAGGAGCTCTGGCTGCACTACTGGAGCTGGGAATGGTCTCTTCCACCTTCGCCTTCCTCTTGCTCTGGAGAAAAAAGAAACTGCTCTGGTCTTCGCACTCCCCCTCCCGCACAATCGCTGCTGCTTTAGGAATGTGTTGGCTATGCTGTAGTTTCTACAAAAATAGCTCCTGGGCTGGAGGACAGAGCTTCCCATCTCTACCTCTCCAAAGAGCCTCCTCCCAAAGCATGAGCAGAGCTGCCCATTGAGATTTTGCCTGAGGATGAAAATAGTGGTGAACAGTGTTGGGGAAAACGTTTCCTGACTGCAGAAGAGGCCTCTTTAGAACCACAGACTCTTGGCTTTTTTCCCTCTCTAGGTCCCTATTCACTAAGTTACTTAGCATCTTGTTTAAAAAGTCCTTGGGAGAATTAACTCCAGCTTGGAGGATGGGTTGTGAAAAGTTCCCACCAATGGAAACCCGGAGGGTCCCAGTGGCGTGGCTGCAGGAACACACCTACGTGGTTTGCGTCCCTTCTGGCACTGTTCACTTTTATCTAGCATTTAAAAAATCTGCACTGCAATGTGGATATTTCTTGTGTTTCTTTATCAACTTCCTGTCTTTAAATTTGGGCCAAAAGGCCTTGCCCTGCTCAAGGAAGCCAGCTGTTCGATCCTGCGCACCCAGAGTCATCCCTTTGAAATTGCATCTTTGTCTATTTGTCTATTTTTCCCTAATTATAATTTTATATCCCTGTTAATCTGGGAAAATAAATAAAGAGAGAAGCTGCTGTCTGTATACAATATTCGAAAGTACTGCTAAGTGGCTAGATGGAGTGTGACGTTTTTCGTTTCTTTTTTTTATGCTGTTGATTTGTGCTTGCTTGCTCCGTTTCCTTCGGAATTATTAGGTTCTGAGAAAAGTAGAATTATCCCCATCCGTTTTCTCCCAGGGAAGCTTTTAAAATGTTTTCTGTGAACATTTTGTCAATATACCCTGTTGTTTCTGCTACATGGCGAGGCTATTTGCATCTTACCCTCTATTCTGCATGGAGATGTTTTACATTCTTGAATTCTGATAATTGTCCTGTTTGGCCAATTTGATGGATGATTCAGGCATATGTGACTTGATTTAGACTTTGTAATGAAGAGGCTTTTTGGAGATCAGCTAAAGCACCTGCCCTGTAGCAAACATCAGCAATATGGGAGGCCTGTTTAGGCAGAGGTGGACTTAAAGGCTGACTGCGTTTAAGGGGAGGAGAGCAGGTGCTGATTGCAAGTGTGAAGCCTGGTGACCAGATGCCATGGTAAACTGACCCTGGAAACTTCCATGGGGCTGCCAGGTCCCACAGGGACTACCCACAGCCCTCCACACACTGCTGAATAGGGCTCCCTCCCCTCCCCGCTCACCGACTACCCCACAGAGGAACGGTTGGGTGGGGGAATTAGGGCTTCTCCAGGAAATTACCATTCCTCCTGCGCGGTAGGGCTCTGACTATAAAATATGCTGTTCTTAACGATAAGAGAATGGCCCTGCATTTAATTCTTTTAATTTGGAAGATGTCATTTCTAGACACCGCCTTGAAACAGACAAGAGCTTGGTACACATGGCTGAAAAATGGGGATGTGTGGGGCTCCTTCTCCTATGAGGCGGCGTATGTTCCTGAGGGATACTTGGGAAGAGCCAAATTGGCCCAGCTCTGGATGTGCGTAGAGAGGAGGGGGCTGGGGTGGGGTGGGGCAGGAGGGAAACAATTTTTCCATCAGCAGAGGAATCTCTTCCTCCTCTCCTCTCCCTCTCTTCTTTTTCCGCTTTCCCCTTCTCCCCTTCTCTTCTTTCTCCCCTTTCATCTTCTTTTCCTCCGTCTCTTCTCCCCTCTCATCTTTCTTCTCCTCTCATCCTTCTCCTTCCTCTCCTCCTCTTTCTCTTCCACCTCCTCCTTTTTCTCTTTCCTTCCCCAGCTCTTCTTACTCCTCCTTCTCCCCTTCCCTCCTTCTCGTTCTCCTCCTTCCTCCTACTGCCTTTTCCCTTCCTCTTCTTTCTCCTCTCTTCTTTTTCCTCTTCTTCCTCCTCCTTCCCCTCTTTCTCTCCTCCTTCTCTCTCCCTCTCCCTCACCTCCTCCCTTTCTTCCTGATCTCCTCTTCCTCCCCATCCTCCTTTCTTTTTTTTTCACCAGTCCACAGACTGCTTGGGGTTTTCACTTTTTGACCTGAAGACTTATCTTTTGAGCTGTGCCTTCTCCCTGGTCTCACCGTGTATTTCTGGGATATGATGGCATGGCTTACCCCTACTAGAATTTTATGACACAGCTCTATGTCACTGAGCATGCCATAAGGACATACAGCTTTGCATCCTTGCTCAGGTATACTGTTTTATTAAAATGCTTAATGTGTGTACTCTTCAGTTTCTATATTGAGAAAATGGAGATAAACGTCCTGTCTGCCTCTGTAAGGATTTAATGAAGCTCTGTCAATGGAAGGACTTCATAAATTTTAAGATGGCATACAGAAGGGTGAGGTTATTATGACAATGACAAGTCTCTGAAAGAGATCTTATAAATTCCTTGTAATCATGGTGGGTTTGCCATTGAGTTCACTTGTCCATGCAGGCTCTCTATGGCCAGCATCATCTGCAAGGCCTGGAACTTGAGGTTCTGATCTGGTGACTCGCTTAAGAGATTCCTTCCTACATTTGACCAGGGATTGGCAAGCCTTTCTATACAGTTCCAGATGATTGATATGCCAGGCTCTGTGGAGCCTTGCCATGTGGTCACTGTCGCACTACCTTGCCACTGTAACACAAGAGTAGCGTAAACAACACCTAAAAAAATGGGTGCAGTTGTGTCAAATAAAGCTTTATTATGGACACAGAAATCTGAATTTCAGGTTTCCATGTGTCATGAGTATTATTTTTCTTCTGAATTCTTTAACATTAAAAATGTAAAGACCATCCCTAGCTCACAAACCATACACAAACAGGAGCTGAGTGGGGTCTGGCCCATGGGCTCCCGTTCTCAAGTGTCTGCCTCACATGACATCTAGGAACCACTCCTATGTCCAGGTAGCCTGTGAGTATCAGGGAAACCAAAGGGGCACATAAGTCCTTTGAGCATGTGTCACAGGTCCTCCTCTGCCTGGTTGATGTCAAAGCATGTGAAATTACAACACTGGGCTCTTGCCAAAAACATACAGCTCAGAACTCTGCTATCTGACTCTTACAAAAATCCAGTAACAAAAACAACAGCAACAATGATATTTATGGAGGATTGCCCACAGGACATGCAGCTTATCCATTCCTGTACACAATCTAATCTTCTCCCTCAAAGAAGCCTGACCTGTGATTGCTGTATTCATGGAGGATTCTGCCTTGGCCCTTTGCAGAATGTATCCTGATTCTGAGCTCTTGACCTGCACCAAGGGCCATTGTAAGAAAGAGCAGGTGTGAGTCACCATGGCATCTCAGTAGAGACACTGTCCAGGATGTCATCTACTCTGGGAAGAAATTCCCCTCATCGCTCATCCCTATATCAGGAAAAGCTGAGCATCTTAAAAACTAATTTTATTTCAGAAGCAATGTCATTTCCTTGTTTGATTAGGCTTCAAGGAAGCTCAGAGTCTGTTATACCTCCATCAGTTGTAAAACACCTTATAAAGTCATCAACAGCACAGATGTATTGAGCACATAGTACATGGTAAGCACCTTTCATGTAGTCCTTCTCACATAATCCTCACACAGCCCTGTGGGGTAGGTAATATATTCTCACTATTGATATTAGGCTAAATAATGGTCCCCAAAGATGTCTTGATCTTAACTCCTGGAACCTGTGAATGTTATCTTACATGGCAAAAGAGACTTTGCAGATGTGATTAAGGATCTTAACTTTTGAGAAATGGTCCTAATCATGAGGGTTCTTATAGGAAGGAGGCTTTGAAACAGAACAGGAAGGCCATGGGATGACAGAAGGAAGCAAGATGCTACACTGTCAGCTTTGAAGATGGAGGAAGAAGCCCCAGGCTAAGGAATGCAGCTATATAAGCTGGAAAAGAAAAGAAATGGATTCTCCCCCAGAGCTTCTAAGGGAGCAAGGCCCAGGCCCTGCCAAAACTTTCACGCAGTGAAATTGATTTTGGACTCTGACCACAGAGCTATGAGTGAATACATGTGTTGTTTTCAGCCACCAGGTAGAAACTTGTTACAGCAGCAACAGGAAACTAATACACCCTCCTTTACAAACAACAACCTGAGATCTAGAACGTTGCCCTAAGATTTGAATGAGCTTTGCTGACTCCACATCCTAAGCTCTTACATGTCTTGCTACCTCATCTGTTACATGTGTCCTAACCTGTTCTGCCTTTTATGATTTCCCCTTAGCCAGCTCAGATAGGTTTAACAAATTATATAGACTGAAGGACTTAAGCAGCCAACGTTGATTTCTCGGAGTCCTGGAGGCTGGAAGTCGGAGATCAGGGAGCCACCAGGGGCAAGTTCTCGGTGAGGGCTCACTTCCTGGTTTACAGACAGCCACCTTCTCATTGTGTCATGTGGTGAAAAGAGAGAGAGATCTCTGGCCTTTTCTTTTAAGGGCACTAATCCCATTTATGAAGACTCCACCCTCATGGCCTAATCACCTCCTAAAGTCCCCATCAGCTAATACTGTCATATTGGGATTAGAGTTTAACATGAATCTCCAGGGGACACAAACATTCAGTCCATATCACTTTCCCTTATGCTTCCCCTCACCCTGCTTCTCCCACTGCTGCCTGTTTCTCCTTCCAATTACAAGTATTTCTGCCATCTCCTCACATCTTTGTGAATATGCTAGAGGTAGCACATAAGTAAATACATTGGTGGGTGTTGGTGGCATGTGCATGGGGTGGGGTCCCTGGGCTTCTGTAAGCTTGAGGCTTGTGATTTAGCAAACCCAAGGCCCCTGACTGTGTTCATTCCCCTTTTGCTTTAGTAAAGACAGTGGCTCTCTTCTTTCCTGTGTCACTGGCAGTTGGCCAGGCCAGGACTTCTGCTTTTTCAGAAAATTATGCTTACTTCCTAGTTTGTATTCAAAACCCCGTAACTGCTTGTGAAGTTTCCTTTCTCCTCAAGGTTATCAAGACTGCGGAAATGGTGCCAACTCAGGCCTTAGTGGTTTCTTCCTGAATTATTGCTCTGCCTGGAGAAAACCCTATTTTTAGCCTCAAATAGCTTCCAATTCAAAATCTACACTCCTGTTTACTGGCCAAGGATCTTTCCAAAATGCAATTTCCTCCTGCCCACCCTTATGTGGGGTCCTGCTCATATCTCCCACTTCCTCTTTCAGCCCTTTGTGTCTTCAGCTCTGCTGCAGGTCCCTGAACCCTAAGCCTGGTCCCATCTCCCGGCCTTCACGCATGTCGTTCTCTCTGCCAGACTTCTCCCCTCACCCCTCCTTTACTCCGCTTTGCCTGCTGATGAAACTCTAGACTTCAGGGAACTCTGGAGCATGGGCTCTGGAGTCACGCAGGCTGGGGATCAATTTGTTTTAATTCTATAAATAGTTCCTCAATGCCTTACCTTATCTGCGACCCTGGGGGTGTAATTCTGCCATTATTAGCTGTGTGGTCTTGGAAAAGTTATCTATTAATAACATCTCTATCCCTCAGTTTACACATCTGCAACATAAGAATGATGTGTGTAAACCACTTAGCATGGTGGCCTCCACCAACATGAGGTGTTATCATTACTATTTTCCTCAGTCTTTAAGCTTCAACTTAGGCTTGGAGACTCCTTCCCCAGCAGATTCAGATGCCAACCTCACCATCTTTTGACTACCACGTCCCCTGGTACACAATGCCTGCCTACACTACAGCTCTTCACACAAAGCGTTTATCTTGTTGCTTGGTTGTCTGAGCTTCCCACTACCCTTGGGTGAGAACTGCCTCTCTTCCGTCCCTTATTCTGAGTGCATGGAGCAGGGCTTGGCTAGGATGTTCACTGACTGCATGGAGCAACTTCACCTACAGAGGAAAGAGTCATCCTCAGACGGGCAGGTGATATGTCCTTGCTCTTTCCCTGACGTGCCCAGTCCTCTTGCCAGTGACTTGAAAGGATGCGCCAGCCTGGCTGTAGGCAGAGGGTGAGTCTGGGAGACAGATCAGCCATGGCAACCTTTTATGCAAGGATGAACTGGAAAAACCAATCCCGACCAGTCCTCATATCACATCCTGCTTCTCATCTTGCACCTAAAATGAATGGGATACTAGTGGTCCTGATCCCATGGGAAAACTGAGAGTGACAAGATCAGCACTTCCAGCCATTCATCCTCTTTTACTTATTTTTAATTTTTTTGTGCACTTCAATGTCCCTTCTTTTTAAAAGAGTAAGTCTAAATTGAGCAAATGGCCCTGCCGACCAGAGTGACCATCTGGACCTCTCTGGGCAGCTCTTTGGGTGGCAGTTGTAGGATCAGCTACTTGCTCAAGTACTGCGTCCTTGTCACACCCCAGCTTAGAGTGGGACCAATTCAGATGCTTAATCAACTTCTCTTTCCCACTTCCCACAGTTCAAATGTCATTTTGCCCCCACCTCCCTCCAAAGTGACAGATATCACAAAGCCATGTGTTTGCACAAGCCAGTCCCTCTAACAGCAGATGTGATCCTCAGGCTGGGCTCCTTAGTTGCTCCCCACTTGGGAGCCCTGTATGGGATGAATTGCATACACTCAAATTTGTGTGTTGATGTCCCAACCCCCAGTACAGTAGTGCCCCCTTATCCAAGATTTCACTTTCCAAGGTTTCCGTTACTCTCAGCCAACTTCAGGCCAAAAATATTACATAGAAAATTCCAGAAATAATTCATAAGTTTACATTGAGCATCCTTCTGAATAGCATGATGAAGTCTCCTGCTGTCCAGCTCCATCCCACCAGGAACATGAATTCTCTAGAGAATCCACGTTGTCTCTACTACCCGCCTGTCCATCACTTAGTAGCTGTCTCATTTATTGGATTCAAAAACCATAGTATATGTAGGGTTCAGAATGATCTATGATTTCAGGTAGCCACTGGGAGTCTTGGAACATATTCTTAGCAGACTGGGGGGATTGCCGTACCTTAGAATGAGACAATATGTGGAAATAGGATCTTTTTTTTTTTTTTTTTGAGACAGAGTTTCGCTCTTGTTACCCAGGCTGGAGTGAAATGGCACGTTCTTGGCTCACTCCGCCTCCCGGGTTCAAGCGGTTCTCCTGCCTCAGCTTCTCACGTTGTTGGGATTATAGGTGTGCGCCAACACATCTGGCTAATTTCGTATTTTTAGTAGAGATGGGGTTTCACCATGCTGGTCAGGCTGATCTCGAACTCCTGACCTCAAGTGATCCACCTGCCTCGGCCTCCCAAAGTGCTGGGATTACAGGTGTGAGCCACTGTGCCCAGTTGGAGATAGGATCTTTAAAGAGCTGATTAAGCTAAACTGAGGCCATGAAGGTAGGCCCTAATCTCATATGACTGTGTCTGTGTAAAAAGAAGAGATGAGGACAGAGATGTGCACAGAGGGAAGACCACGCGAGGAGACATGGAGAAGATGCCACCTAAAGCAAAGGAGAGATGCCTCGGGAGAAACCAGCCCAGCTTCCAGAGCTGTGAGGAAATAAATCTGTGTTATTTAAGTCCCCAGTCTGAGGTACTTTGTTATGGCAGCTCTAGCTGACTTAGACACAGCCTGATTGGTTGGTTCTGGCACTTCTTACCGCAGTTCACTGCATTCTCTTCACTGAATTGCAATTTATCTGTTGGCATTTGGGTTGGTCCGCTGAGGTGACAGGCCTGGCTTACGCACTTTTATTATCTCTAGCATGAAGAAACCCTGGCACCGATAGGTGCGCGTGAAGTGTTTGCTGAATTTATGAGAGCTGCTGCTGTCCCGGCAGCTCTGAGGGTGTCCGGAGAGGGACAGGAATCTTCTCTTTGGGCAGAAGTCACCTTTTCACTCCATTTGCAAAGGACATCACATGGAAAGACAGCCCAGGTACACAGTGTTGGGGAAGGGCCTACAGGAAGCTGCTTTTCCTAATTTTCCACTGGTGAGGTTTGATGATTTGGTAGACTCACTGATCATTTTGTTCTTTTTTGGGTTCTCTGGTGTTAGTAAATTGCTATATTTGGATTCAATTTCTCTTTCTCGTAGTCTTTGTCACTCTGCCATTCTCTCTTCTGCTCCTGGCCCCACCCCTCTTCTCCCAAAGACTCCCAGCGGCCCTCCCAGACCTGCTGCAGGTGGAGAAAATGTTCAGCTGCTCATCCCCTCTCCCCTCACCCACCCCAACCGAGCACTAGCGGCTCACATCTGTGGGCCTTACTTTCCCCACACACACGTGGCTGTACTGCGAGGTCTTACCGCAACTCTGGTAGAGCACTTCCAAGCCGCTGTCACTGCAGGCCGTGTGTGTGGGCCAGGCTCCCCCTCCACCGCCTCCACTGCAGCTGGGAGAAATCAGAGTCCAGAGGAGGAGAGCTGCTGTGAAACCCTTCATGGTGAGGGCTGGTATGAAACACACAGAAAAATAACCGGCCAATAAAAAGGCCGTAAAGGTTCTTCCTTTACCCTCATGAAGGCAGTGGCATGTTCAGTTTCACTTCTCAAATTTTAGGCTCCCCGGGAACCACAATCAGATGTAAAAGGCAGTGAGCAGAGGCATTTGAATACTGTTCTCCCGGGACCTTGAATCTACAGATGAGGCTGTTCTGGTGTGGGGTAGCATGCGTGTTGACTTTCCGCTTTCACAGGGAAAGGGTCAGTAGCGATGCATGAACTTACCTCTTGGGGACCCTCAGAACAGCCTCCACCCCCAGGTGAATATGTAAACTTGGGAAAGACGAAGCACAGGCCACCATCTGTTTCCCATCTCCAGCCTCCGTGTTTCTGTAGGCTCCCCATGCAGGCTGTGTATGGACCAGGGACCCGCCGGGAGCCAGCAGGCAGCGGTTGATAGCATGAGGGCTGCAAAATGACATTTGGAATCTGGAGTGACGCTTTGGCCTTATTCTCACTTTCCTCTCCTCTGGCTTTGGCTCTGCTGTTAGGGTTGGGATTCCAGCAGTGAACTGTCCCCCTGCAGAACAGACCTTGTTTTGGGAGCTGCAGATGTGATCTCTGGAGATGAGGCAGAGGCAATAGCCCTGAAGAGTGAGCCGTGTTTTATTTCTGGTTTGGCTTGGTAGAAAAAGCAGGAAGGTTGGGGAGGTGGAGCCACCCTTAATGAGGTTGGTTTAATGGTTTTGATCGTTAGTGGGGTCATCGCACTTTCTCTTCAAAGCCAAGACTTCTGTTCTCCTTCTTCCCTGTATCTCCAGAGACCACATCTGCAGCTCCCAAAATGAGGTCCTTCTAATACCATCACCTTGAGGCTTAGGATTTCAATATATAAATTTGGGCGGGGACTCAAACATTGGCTTTATTGCAGAAACCATGTCATCTGAAGACAGGGCTACAGATTTTTGAGATTCAAAAGACCTAGAAATGAAAGGAATCGTAATTCAGGGATTTGCACTAGCATTTAGAAATATTCAGTATGGACTGGGCGCAGTGGCTCATGCCTGTAATCCCAGCACTTTAGAGGCCAAGGCGGGTGGATCAAGAGGTCAAGAGATTGAGACCATCCTGACCAACATGGTGAAACATTTCTACTAAAAATACAAAAATTAGCTGGGTGTGGTGGCGTGTGCCTGTAGTCCCAGCTATTCGGGAGGCTGAGGCAGGAGAGTCACTTGAACCTGGGAGGGGGAGGTTGCAGTGAGCAGCGATTGCACCACTGCACTCCAGACTATGTAAAAAAAAAAAAAAGAAAAGAAATATTCAATATGCACCAATCAGGAACCTTGTGGGCATGGTGACCTTAGAACAGTGGTCTTCAGGCTAGAGTGGTCTTCAGGGCATCAGCATCAGCTGACGGGCTTGTTAATACACAGATTGCTGGGCCCCACCCCAGAGTTTCTGCTTCTGTGTATCTGGTGAGGCCTGAGAACCTGTGTTTCTAACATGTTCCCAGGTGATACCAGAGCTGCTGATCTGGGGCTACACTCTGAGGACCTCTGGTTTAGCTTACAGAATTTGGCCTTTTGCAGAATGTACAATTAAAAAAATCTTCTTAATGAAATGTTTTGTTTTTATGACAGATGGCATTTTATATAACACATATATAACACACCCATAGAAGATAAAAGAGTAAGCCACTTTCTCTAAGGAATTCTACTGACTCGTTCTGTCTACTGAAAATGGGATTTGACTGAAATCATTAGTTATGGTCCATCTAGTTCAGAAATCAACCTGTAAAGATGTCTTGAAGAGTTCTTTAATTAGAACCTTTATAAAGATATCAAAGTGTTCTTTGAGAATGTCCTGTTCCCTAACTATAGAATAAAATTAGAATCGGTTTACGATAGTTATTTAAAATATGGTTATATCTATGTAATGGTAACCAAATATACTGCCAGGCTTTGATGCTGACTTCTAATCTCTTAGCAAGCTGCAGCTGAAGAAGCTGTGCTCTGGTCACATTCAGATTTCTACTTTCTGGACAATCCTCCTCTTCTTCCATGTCTCATGCTATTCTCCTGCATATCTATATTTTTATTATTTTATTTTATGAGGTGACATCTTGCTCTGCTGCCCAGGCTACAGTGCAGTGGCTCACTGCAACCTCCGCCTCCCGGGTTCAAGTGATTCTCCTGACTCAGTCTCCCAAGTAGCTGGGATTACAGGCGTGTAACACCATGTCCAGGTAATTTTTGTATTTTTAGTAGAGACAGGGTTTTGTCATGTTGGCCAGGCTAGTCTTGAACTCCTGACCTCAGGTGATCTACCTTCCTTGGCCTCCAAAAGTGCTGGGATTCCAAACGTGAGCCATTGTACTCTGCATTGCTTTCCTTTTATAGAGGTCTTCTTGGGGATGATGCCTTTCTTTTCTTGCAGAGTAAAAATACTTTTGTCAAGATTATCATCTCTAAAGCTGTTCTTAAGGAGAAAACGTATGTTTGAGGAGAGACTTAAAGAATAAAAAATGAGACTCTGGGGGCAGGAGTCCAGCTATGTATGTAAGCAAGTAAGGGTGAGGCTGCACCACAAGAGAAAATACAATACTCCAGGGAGTGAGGGGAGAAAAAAGGAAGGAGTGGAGTGAGGAGAGGAGAGAAGGGGAGGAGAGGAGGGGAGAGGAGAGGTAAGCAGGTCAGTGGCTGGTGCGGAGTGGAGGGAAGCAGCCTGCCAGCAGGTGGGACGAGCAAAAGTCCCTTAGGAACAGATTCTGCATTGCTTACTGTGCAGTGTGCAATGTGACGGCCCTCTCCATTCTGTGACCCACAAAAGTTTAGAGGAGACTTACACGGCCAGTATGTGTGTGTGTACACACACACACAGGAGAAAAGGCCAGAGCTTCATGCTTGGTGTGTAATAGAGGTGAGGGCTGTGGGAATACGCCCCCCTTGGGAAAGTGATTCAGTATCTGGGTGGGCATCCCACTTCCCTTGGACACGGAAGGGGATTAGGACCAATGTAATCTACATTACACATGCCAGTAGATGGCAGATAGTCCTAACTATTCTTTGATGCTACACAATGATGATGTAGCACTCTGTCTCCAGTGGCAAATGTGCCTTCCTCGTCGTTTGTATTCGACTACGGCTGCTCTTTTCTAATTTCCCTCAGATATTTATTATATTTGCCAAAATTTCACTTTGCATAGCATTGTCTCTTTGCTTTTTTCTGTGTCCTGTCTCGCTTTCTGCCACACTGCAGTGGGAAGAGGCAGGCTTGGTCACATCCTGCTTTTGTCTTCTAGATTAGGGGTCCCCAACCCCTGGGCCACAGACCAATACTGGTCCATGGTCTCTTACGAACTGGGTGGCACAGCAGGGCGTGAGAAGCGGGTGAGTGAAGATTCATCTGTATTTATAGCTTCTCCCCATCACTCACATTACCACCTGAGCTCTGCCTCCTGTCACACGTCCTGTCAGATCAGCAGCAGCATTAGATTCTCATAAGAAAGCAAACCCTATTGTCAACTGCACATGCGAGAGATCTAGATTGCACACGCCTTATGAGAATCTAACGCCTGATCATCTGTCACAGTCTCCCATCACCCCCAGATGGGACCGTCTAGTTGCAGGAAAACAAGCTCAGGCTTCCCATTCATTCTGTATTATGGTGAGTTGTATAATTATTTCATTATATATTATAATGTAATTATAATAGAAATAAAGTGTACAATAAATGTAATGCATTTGAATCATCCTGAAACCAGCCCCCATCCACCCTCCTATCCATGGAAAAGTTGTCTTCTACGAAACTAGTCTCTGGTGCCAAAAAGGTCGGGGACTGCTGTTCTAGACTGAGTGCAACCTGAAAACTGCTCCCCTCCTGTGTAGAAGTCAGGAAACCATGCTACTTCCTGTGTAACACTGTTTCACAGACCCCTTGGCTGACTGCTGAGGTTTTACTCTTTAGCGAGTTTCAAACCCTTTATTATACAGGCCACACAAATATTTCGTAGAATTGGTACTAAGCTTTTCAGTAGAGTCTTTCTCATGATCTCTCAGATTTCTGGAAGACCCACCCCACAGAAAGTATGGGCTGGCTTCCAAAGTCCCTTGGGCTCTTGGTGTCATATATTCTGTGTATGTATTTGATAGAAACATATTGAAACCAACTGTATGCTTTCTACACAAGTAGGAAAAATTCATCTGTCTACTTGCTTCAGATTCTCTCACTCATTTATCCAACAAATATTTATTAAGCACCCCCAAAATGACAGCTACGGTTCCCAGCACCAAGAATACGGCAAAACAAAGTTTTTGTTCTCATGGAGATTACCTTCTAGTGGGAAAAGACAGACAATAACATTTTTAGTACAATTGTTTAATAAAAGAGAAGAGACTTTGCTTTTTGAAAAGCTTCTTGGGTTTCACATGGAAAATTGGAGTAAGCTTTCTGAAATATTTTCAGCTGGCTGCTTCTTGTGTATATAACAATAAACTATTTTTCTTTAATTTGCTCCAGACTGGTAACTCATCAGGGTTACCAATAACTGTTTGCTCCAATGGGCAAAGTGTAGCAGGCCAATCTGGGACACTATCCTTTCCTCATTTCCTTGTTGTCCCATTTGTTAATATTATTAATATTTCATTACTCTGAGGACATACTATGTAAAGTAGTTGGTTTTCAAATAAGTCTACATAGACTATGGCAAACTACGAACAGAAATGATTTTTGTTGGTGTGAGGAACACGTGCGCTGGGCCAGGAAAGAGGTGAGCACTTATAGATCAGTTTGATCGATTTTCCAGTGATGAAAAGAGCAATGCATTGCATTGCATCTGATTAAGGTAGAAGAAATTGCTCTGAGCTGCAGAGAGGGGAGCTCTAGCATGAAAGGACTGATGTCCATTGTATAAAAATCCTCTGCAGCATGGGACAAATTAGCAACTTGTAGCTACGACTCTGCTCTTCAAATTGAGAATGCTCTCAAGATCTCGTCTCAATAAGATTGAAGTTATTTCAGTAAGCTGAAGGAAAGACACTGGGGAGGGAACCAAAAATAGGATGAAGAATGCGAAGAGTTCTTTTACATGCTATCAAGAAGGGGTCCTCATTTGCTGTTGTAGAAAAGACCCCGGGCTCTGGCTTCAGTGTGTCACTCCAGTTCTGTCGAATTCCAGAACTTCCAGCTGCCATTACGGGATTTGCACTTGTCACATTTAAAACAAATTATTGGAGAGCCTGTTTTGCTGGACTGGCAGGTGGTGTTTGGAATAAAATAACTTACTTATTCCCTGGATCAGACCCTCGGGGATTTTCTTGAGTTCTGTCTCCTGGCAGTGGCTGGCAGATCCACCCAGAATTCTTCTGAAGAGGTCTGATGAGGTCTATTTCAGAATTCTCCTGAATTGTTCTTCTAATTCCCTTAAGTAGTAAACATCCCCAGCAGTAATTTTGACATACAAATAATAGCCTTTGAAGTAGCCTGTGTTTTTTTTTTCCTTTTTTGGAATGAATAAGAATATCTGAAATGCACTGATGTTCTGTTATGTCTCAGGCATTCTTCAAAGTGCTTTCTGTGTATTCCCTGACTCATTTCATCCCCACAGCAGCCTTACAAGGCAAACACAGCTCTGTCTCCACTCCTTGTCCAACCTCCCTACCCATCCCTGGCTCTGCGACTCTGAAGTAAATCCGAAAGTTTTTGAAGTCAGCAGATGGGAACGTTTTTTTTATTAAAGTAGTTATTTTGGTGGAAAAATTTTATCTATTTACTTTGTTTCACTGCATACTATTAATGTGATTGATTTGTGGTTAATGGGTATTGTACCAGACTCTCTTAGGGGTGTTATAAAATGTAAACTCTATTACCTTTCTGAAATAAAGAAATTCTGATGTATAAAACACATCTGTCCCCAAGGATTTCAGAGCAGGAATTCTGGGCCTTTTGTATGATGATTCTCATTCTCCTAATGAGGAAGCTAAGGCACAGTTAGTGATGCATCCAGGATCACACACACAGTAGGGCCACTGAAGGTCAGACAGTGAAACTCTTGTCTTAAATTCTTGGCCTCTGAGAAAATGGCCTCTTTCCTACTACGTCCAATGGTTTGCTTATCTTCCACTATAGTGATATCCCACAAATGACCCCCAAGCACTTGGAAACTGATAGGACTTGGACCATGTAGCTTCAAGAAGCAGGTCTGACCCAGGTTTTTGTCTCTGTCAGATGGAGGGAGAGGGGAAAGGCTGAGGGGAGGGAGCTCAAAGGGAACGGGCTTTGTGGTCAGGTAGGCCTGGGCTGTATCTTGCTTCTACTCTGTGGTATTGGTAGATCACATAAGTTATATTCCCTTAATGTATGTTATTTTACTTACAGAAAAGTCAGTAATAATCAATAAATGGAAACTGTTTTATTAACATTTTTATTTTTAGAGGAAACTAGATATCTGGAGGTGCCTTAAAGCTCAAAATTTCTTTGTGATCTAGTGTGCAGACTCAGCCAGGGCCAGGTCCTCCATAGTGAGGGACTACACAGATGAACCTGCGTGATACATAATAGCTTCTCTTTAGAAATGTAAAATAGCCGTGGAAAACACGACTCCGTTCAGAAGAGAGAGGCTTGGCAGATGGCTTCTGGAGGAACCTGATGAGTGGCGCCTTTCTTGTCTCCACTGTACACAGATGAAACAAAGGGTCAGATGATTTCACAGCATGCTGCTTCATAGTCACAAATTGAACTCTTTGCTTTTCCTTTGAAACTTGGATATGTGGGCTCCAATTGTAAGGTTATTGATGAACAAAGCAGGGGTTCAGAGGGTGGGAGGGGAAGCTCTTTGTACTTTTCAGACAAAACGGTGCTTCATTGGCTGTGACCTCTACTCACCTGGAATTTATATCATGAAGTCCCTGGTCCTGAGCTGTCACTTCTTGCCCAAAAAGCTGGTTTTTCTTTTGTTACTGTTTTTTTTTTTTTAAATTTATTTTTTGTTATTGTTTGTTTGTTCATTTTAGAGATGGAGTCTTGCTCTGTTGTCCAGGCTGGAGTGCAGTGGTGTGATCATAGCTCATTGTAGCTTGGGACTCCTGGGCTCAAGTGATCCTTCTGCCTCAGCCTCCCAAGTATGGCACTAAAGGCTCAAACCACCATGCATGGCTAATTTTTTATTTTCTAGAGACAAGGTCTTGCTGTCTTGCCCAGGTTGGTCTTGAATTCCTGGCTTCAGGCAATCCCCTCACATCCTGGCTCAACCTCTCAAGTAGCTGGGACTACAGGGGTGAGTCACAGTCACTGCACCTGATCTTTGTTACCATTTGGAAGTGCAAGATTGGAAACTCCCTATCGAAGAGTCAAAGGCGAAGTCACTGAAAAATAGTATTTCCACTTGATAAGCTTTGACTGTGCCCCACCCAAATCTCATCTTAAATTTTCACGTGTTGTGGGAGGTAATTGAATTATGGGGCAGGGCTTTCCCGTGTTGTTCTCGTGACAGTGAAAATTTCATAATAAAAATGTCGTGGTAGTAAATAAGTCTCACTAGACGTGGTTTTGTAAGGGGAAGTTTTCCTTGCACAAGCTTTCTCTTTGCTGCCATCCATGTAAGACGTGACTTGCTCCTCCTTGCCTTCTGCCATGATTGTGAAGCCCCAGCCATGTGTAACTGTAAGTCCATTAAAGCTTTTTCCTGTATAAATTAACTAGTCTCAGGTATGTCTTTATTTGTAGGTGAAAACGGAAAATACACTACTTCATTTCACCCCATGTGTCACTGCCCTAAATGTGACTCTTCATGGTCTCCTGGGATCCACCATGGCCACTTTCAAATCCATTCTCCAGTCTATACCCAGAGCTATCCTGTCTGAAGGTGCATCTGCTAAGGGATGCCCTTGCCAATGCCTCTTGGTGCCCCGGCATGTGTCTGTGCGGCCTCTCACTCTTTGGTCTTTCCCCATCCAGCCTCCCTGTCTGTGGGTGCTCCAGCCTCGCTGCCTGCTCTTCCCTGCCCTGGCATCTCTAGTGCCTGTCCTGGAATGCTCTTCGTTACCCCTTTCTTGCCATAATGCCTGTACATCCTTCAGAGTTCAACTCAGTGCTTGCTTCCTGAAGAAAGATGCTCTGCCCGGGCTGGGCAGCTCCCCCTAAACTCAGCTCCTATAGCCCTATGACCCTGCCTCTGCCCAGCATGTCTCAGAATCAGTCATTTGATGAACATCAGACTCCTGCAAATATACCAGGGAAGTTTTCTTCCTCTACAGCTTCTTCCCATCCTTCCTTCCTTCTCTTCCTTTCTCCCTTTCCCCCCTCACTATTGGGTGCCCCATGCCTAGCACACAATAGGTGCTCAGCAAGATATTTTAGGCTGAATGGACAAAACTCAGAGGATGAGGACAGTCCCACAAACTTACCTTTCTGGTTGGGCCACTGGACCTTTGGATTTGGCAGGCAGGGCAAAGTAAGGAGGGGCAAGGGGCTTCCCTCCCAAGGGGTCTGGCCCCAGGAAGTTAACAGAGTGTGGGAGTCATCTTCCCCTGAAAGTAGATCACAGTTCCGTTTTTTCGCCTCTTTTTGCTTCTCGTTCTCAAAGTAGTATATTCTAATTGAAGGATTTGGGGATATACAGGTTAACCCTCCTCTGTGGGGCAGGGAAGCTGGAGAGATAGGAAAAATAATCACCCATAATCTCAATGCCTAGAAATCACTGTTATTTATAACTTGTGAAATATCCTTCCAGCACACACACACACACACACACATACACACACACGCAATCATACTGTACCAACTGTATATGCTATAAGATACTATAGTATTTCCATTGGTCATTTAGAATTCTTCCATTACTTGACTTTTAATAACTATATAGTATTCTACTGTATGGGTTGACCACAATTTATTTAAACACTTCACACATAGACACTTAAGATAATTAATAGGAGATAACGCTACAGAGTTGCTTTACTGCTGTATTTTTGTGCAGCCATGATTATTTTTCCCTGTGGTAAATACCTGAAAGTGAAATGCTTGGTGAAAGAATTAGCAGATTTTTCAGGAGTTTGCTACATGCTCTTAGGTTGTTTTCCAGATACATCAAAAAAGTTAACCATTCCATCAGCAGCTAGGCATTATCATTTTACAATATTTTTTGTTAGTCAAAGATTGTCAGATAAATGTTACGTAAACATTGGTCCTCCTTATGTTCACTGGGTTTTTCTTTTTCAGCACTAACAGAGTTGAACGTTTTTTGACATTATTATTACTGGACATTTGTGTTTCTTCCTTAGTAAATTTCTGTCCAAGGCTATTGCCTATTTTCTATTATAAAATCAAATTTAAAGGAAAGAAACAAAAAATAGGAGAATGTTGAGTTTAGACCTTCATAAGAATTTAACCCACATGTATTGTTACCTCCTTTTTGTACAGCGCTTTTATTCTTGGATAAACATTGTTATGACCTAGTGCAGGTGAAGAAAAGCCTACAATGAGATTTGTTTGAGTCTTAAATTTACTCTATGGATGATGCCAGCTATTAATAAAATATACAGTGCTTATAATATATAAATACAAAGAAAAATAATTCTTGACCTAAGGCATTGCATTTGCTTGGGTAATCTGTCTATATTTGTAGATGACTAACTTGGAAGTCATGTGGGAAAAGGTGAATTCAGGTACATTGCTTTAGCTGTGACTCTTAAAGGCAAGCACACAATTGTAGATTGCTGCTGCAATTTCAGCTGCAAATTAGAGTACATGGTCCTTTGGGGAAGCTTCTGAATGTTTGGTAAAGGCAATTGAAGCTGTGTGGCCCATTCTTTATATGTTTTTTAAATTTTTATTTTTAAAGACATAGTGTCACTCTGTCACCCAGGCTGGAGTGTAGTGGTGTGATTATGGCTCACTGTAGCCTTAAACCCCTGAGCCCAAGTGACCCTCCCACTTCAGCCCCCAAAAGTGTTGTGATCACAGGCATGAGACACCATATAAGAAAATCAATTTCTTATATTTTGAACAAATATGAAATAGTATTGCTCAACAATTGCCCTCTCCCAAGCACTCACCAGCAGAGGACAGTTTATAAGGGGAGGGGGGTTGTGTGAGGTAGGTGGAGTCAGATGGAGAGACCTGTGTCTACATTCTGGTCTCACCAATGACCACTCTATGACTTTGGCAATCATTGCCTCTCACTGGTAAAATGAAGCTTATTAAATTCATGTTTCAGATTTGAAAACAAAACAAGATAAAGATGGTACATGTATCAGAGTGCTTTTTACACACACACACACACACACACACACACACACACACACACACGGAGAGACCTAAGTTTATTCTGAGGATGATGCCAGCTATTAATAAAGTATGCAGTGCTTACAACATGTAAATAAGAATAAAACTAATTCCTGGCCTAAGAGTACACACACACACACAACTCACACACACAGGCACAACTGGTAGCCCTCATTAGGAAATAATTCTCAGCCTAAATTAGAATTAGGGGTTGGGTCATATATGTGAATAAACACGATACTTGAAAAAACGCTAGTGAAGAAAATATCAACAAAATAGTAGTTTCTAACAGTGTTGAACATGATTCAGAAGATTGGAGCTTCTTGGTGAACAAGTTGAAAACTACTCTTGAAAGTTAAATGAGAATAATTTACTTCCCACTCATTGGTAGACTAAAACCTACTAATTTTTGGAGAGAATGGCTGGATCAGAACTATATCCATAATTTTTCCAGGCTGCTTGGTTGCTGTGTTTTGCCAAGGAAAAAGATTACACATCATAACACAGACACTTATATAGCAACATTTGTATTTTTACCAGTGCTTCTGTCTGCTTTATTTCTGCTGCATAACAGCCATTTAAACAGGCAGTCAGATATTATATGTTTGGCTTCTCTGTGAAGGAAAAGGACTTTGTCATTCACCCTTGAATCCTTTCTGCCTTGAATGGTGTCTGGACTATAGTTCATAGACTGAAGAGTTATTTAACTCAGCAACAATAATAAGAAACAACTAACTTGCCTTTTTGAGAGCTTCCAAGATGCTAGGCACTGTGTTCTATGGGGATTTGAGACAGGTGCTGTATAATTAGATAACGAAGAAACTGAAGTTTAGGCAATTAAACAATTTGTCTAAGATCTCAAAATGGCAGAGCCAAGATTCAAATCCAAAGCTAATATCCAAATCCATTGTCTTAACTATAACACTCTACTGCTCCACATGAATAAATTAGCAGGTAAACAAGCTATATGGTAAAGGAATAAATGCAGTATAAGAAAGATTAGGTTTCTTGTCCACATTCACAAAGCTTACCATTGGTGCGTTGTTAACTAAATCTCTGTTTGCATTACTCCATTTACCTTGCCTTCCTTTGCTCTTCCCTATTCCAGTTGGAGAAGATAAGAGATTAATCTGTCATGCCTAGAAATGTTATTTGTACTGTCTACGCTTTGCTTTTTTTCATTCCCACCTCCTTCTGGATTAATATAGTATTCCATTGGCGTTCCATTTTCTCTCCTCTAGCAGCTTTTTAGCTATACCTCCTTATGTTATATTGTTAGTGGTTGCTCTAGTGCATGGTCCAGTAGGCTAGCCATTGGCTACATTAGCATGGGAAATATGGCTGAAATGATTTGAGATGTGTGGATGGTTTAACACCCATACTAGCTTTTGAAGTATTAATGTAAAAAGTGTAAAATAAATAGTTCACTAGTAATTTTTTATGTTGATTATATATTGAAGTTGTAATATTTTGAAGATCCTAGGTTAAACATAATACTAAAATTAATTTCCTCTATTTCTTTTATGCTCTTAATGTGGCTTCTAGAAAATTTAAAAGTAGATACATGGCTTGTATTTGTGGTTTATACTATAATTCTGGACAGTAGTGCTGTCCAAGGATTATATTAATAATAGAATATAAGAGATATTAAAACCATATAATAATTATTGTACAATTATATTATTAATTATATAATTATCAATAATTATATAATTAATATATTAATTTGTATAATTATATTATAATAGATTAGTAATAATAAAATATATTAGAATAATTAGAATATAATAGAATAATACAAGAAGCTTGCAATAATACATTTCTGCTTAACCACGCCCATTTCTTATTCTATTACATGTATTTAACTTCTACATATGTTGTAAATCTCACAATACATTGTCACTATTTTTTACTTAACTAGTGATTAAAAACTGTGAAGGTTCAGAGACTTCATTCTACTTGCAAGCTAATAGGCACTCTGTTGGTGTTTGATGGATGTTGACAGGAGACATGAGACTCATGGGTCAGAGACAAAGGACTTTATTGCTCAAATAACATTGAGCAGCATGAGCATCAGTATATTTGCATTGATTCTTCTTTCCTCTAAATTCCACATGGGCGATGTGATGGGCCCAGATAGATACTATACAAGCAGAAGGTTTGTGATGAAGCTAAGGCACTCAGGGTCACGTGTCTAGCATGTTTTGAGCAAGCAGTAAACACTGCAGAAAGCAGCTAGCAGGCCAGTCTTCCTACCACTAGAAAAGGAGTATTTACACTGTTACCACCTTCCTGCTTAGTCACCTTTGTGATTAGCTACAGAAATCGCTCCTTATTCAGAGACAAATGAACTTTCTAGTCTAGCGCATGCTGCAAGAACTTGCACAGATGCTCATGGTCCATGGCAGACTACCTCTCTCAACAAAATCAATTGCCTTTTTAAAAAAGTCAACAAATGAGAAAAAAAAATGATTTCATATTTACCCACGTTTACCATTTTTGGTGCTCATCATTCTATTGTGAGAATCCTAGTTTCCATATATTGTTATTTCCCTTCAAATTGAAGAACTTCTTTTAATGTTTTCTGAAGTGTAGATCTGCTGGTAATGAATTCTCTCAGCTTTTATTTACCTGAAAATGTCTTTCTTTCACTTTCATTTTTGAAGAATTATTTAAGTGTATATAGAATTTTGGTAACAGTTTTTCTTCCAGGACTTTAAAGATTTTGTTTTATTGCTTTCTGGTTTACATTAAATCTCATGAGAAGTTAAGGATTCTTTTTATTTTTGTTTCTCTTTATCTAATGTTTCTGTTTCTTTGAGTGCTCTTAAAATTGCCTGTTTATTTTTGGTTTTCAAAAATTTGACTGTGATGTGCCTTGCTGTGATTTTATCTGTGTTTATCCTACTTGGAGTTCTTTGAATCTCCTGGAGCTATGAGTTTAATTACTTATAGTTTGGAATATTTAAGGCTATTATTTCTTTAAGTATTTTTTGCTATATTATTTATCTCCTCTCTTTCTGGGACTCTAATTACTTGCATGTTAGACTGTTTGATATCATCACACAAATACTTAGGCTCCGGGTTTTTTTCATCTTATTTATCTCTGTGTTTCAGTTTGAATAATTTCTATTTGAAATTCAAAATGTAATATTTTAATTTTAAATAATATGTTTTCAGTTTCAAATTTTCCACATGGCTTAATTTGATAATGTCCATTTCTCTGCTGAGACCACTCATCTGCCTACTCATTATGTTTATCTTTTTCTTAAAGTCCTTAATGATATTTATAGTAGGTGTCTTAAAGTCCTTGTTAGCTAAGCTCAATATATGAGATATCTCTTGATGTTTCTATTAACTGATATATTATGGGTTCCATCTTCTTGCTTCTTTACATTGTCTAGAGATTTCTTTCATTCTATGCTGAGCATTGTGAGAGTTTGCAATTATGTCAAGAGTTGGAATTATGTTGACCTGCCTCAAAGAATATTGAATGCTGTTAAGATAGTCTTGTAGGCAAAAAAGTCTTGAGCAGTTAACCCACTGCAGCTCAGGTTGATTATGTTGAAATTTGGTTTAGGTTTTGTCAGTATAGGCCTAGCATGATCCTCCCTGTAGGGCAAGAGGGGCTCTGTCTTTGGGATGTGTCTTTTCTTGGGTTTCAGTTGAATTCCTAGCGCCTCTTTACTCTGGCTGATCAACCTCTAGTGTCTCTCGACAATGAATAACCTCCAGGATCTCTGTCAGTTCTCAGCCTTTCTTTAGTTCTTTGTGAGGCTTTGCAGAATTTTACCCTAGATAATGTATAACTTAGTATTTAGCCAAAAAGTCCAGAGGGCTCATGAAAATCCAGTTATCTATGTATCCCCAAACTCCAATCTCTGTTTTCTCATTCCAGTTATACTGCTGCTATGTTTTGGGTGCTGCTTCCCTGTACCAGGCAGAAAGTCAGAATGATGAGGATATCACTTTGTGTTTCTCTTATTTCAAGTATTATAGCCCTATGCTGCCTGTTGTCCAATTCTTAAAAATAATTGCTTTATATATTTTATCCAGTTTCACAGTTGTTTAGGGCGGTGGGTAAGTTTGATGCTCATTACTTCCTCATGGCAAAAAGCCCCTTAGAAACCTTAGAAGATTATTTCATTTGAGCTTAAGTCTGCCCGGTTCCCAAGCTGATAATGCTTGCCCCTATACCAGTAACTGGTAGATTTCACAACTAAATAAAATTAACAAATTTTGGTCAATATATGAGAAACTCACAGGTAACATCACACTCAACTGTGAAAGACTGAAAGCTTTCTGCCTAACACCAGGAACAAGATATGGATTTCCACTTTTACAATTTCTATTCAACATAGCACTGGAAGTTCTAGCCAGAGAAATCAGGCAATACAAAGAGTAAAAGGCATTCAAATTGGAAAGGAAGAAATAAAATGATCCCTCTTAGCAGATGATATTCTTATATATTAAGTATTATACCCACGCACACACACACAAACTGTTAATGAATTCAGTAAAGTTACAGAATACAAATAAGCACACAAAATCAGCTGTATATCTGCTCATTAGCAACATAGAATCTAAAAAGAAAATGAAGAAATCAATTTCATTTATAACAGCATCTAAAAGAATATAATACTTAGGAATAATTTTAACCAAGGAGACAAAAGCCTTATACACTGAAAAGCACATAATATTTTCTGAAGAAAATTAAAGAAGATATAAATAAATGTAAAGACATCTCTGTTTTTGGATTGAAAGACTTAATATACTTAAGATGTTAATAATACCCAAAAGCAATCTACAGATTCACTGTCATCTCTATCAAAATCCTAATGACGTATTTTGCAAAAATAGAGAACGCAACCTAAAACTTATATGAAATCTCAAGGGACCCCCAAAAAACCAAAACAATCTTGAAGAAAAAGAACAAAGTTGAATGGCTCATACTGCCTGATTTCAAAATTACAACAAAGCTACAGTAATCAAAATATGTTATTGGCATAAAGACATATAGACCAACTAAACTGAATAAAGAGCCCAGAAATAACCCCTCAAATACATGGTAAATTTCAACAGGCATGCTGCTAAGGCCATTCAATGGGGAAAGACAGTTAAGTTTTTTTTTTCTTCTTTGCAAATGGTGCTGTGAAAACTGGATATTCATATACAAAAGAAGAAGCTGGACACTTACATTATACATATACAAAAATTAACTCAAAGTGTATTGAAGATCCAAATTTAAGATATAAAGCTATAAAAACTCTTAGAAGAAAACATAGAGAGAAATCTTCAGGACATTGCATTTTGCAATTATTTCTTGGAAATGATACCAAAAGCATATATAGGCAAGGAAAGAAAAAATAGACAAATTGGACAAGCTGGACTTCATAAAAATTAAATACTTTTTAATGAAAAAAGTATTTAATTTTTTTCATAATCTTTCATAAAAGTTTTTAGTTTTTTGTCAACGGACCCTATCAAAAAGGTGAGGAGACAACTCACAGAATGGGATAAAATATTTACAAATCATATGTCTCTTCTTTCATTTTTAACGTCGTTTATGTATAAAGAACTCTTACAACTAAAAAACAAAACAAACAATCCAACTCAAAAACAGGCAAAAGGTATGAATAGGTATTTCTTCAAAGAAGCCCTACAACACATGAAAAGATGCTCTTCATCATTAAGTCATTAGGGAGATGTAGATTAAAACTATGATGAGATACTACTTTATATTCATTAGGATGGCTAATTTAAAAAAACTGGAAAATAACAAGTGTTGACAAAGAGTGGATTTGAACTCTTTCAAATGCTGGTAGCGATGTAAAAGGTGCAGCCAAGCAGAGAACAGTTTGGTGGTCCCCTAAAAAGCTAAACACAGAATTACCATATGATTCAGCATCTCACTGCTAGGTATATACCCAAATGAATTGAAAGCAAGGACTTAAACTGATACTTGTGCACCAATGCTTATAAAGTTAGTCACAGTAACTGTGAATACTCATCAACCAATAAATAGATAAAATTCGGTCTATACATATGATTGGAAATTATTTAGCCTTAATCATGAGTGAAATTATGATATACTACAACATGGATGGACCTTGAAAGCATTATGTTCAGTGAAACAAACTAGACACAGATGGATAAATGTCATGTGATTCTACTTATCTGAGGCACTTACAATAGACAAATTCATAGAGACAGAAAGTAGAATGGTGGTTATGGGGAACTTGGGGGAGGGGAAATGGGAAATTATTGTTTGATGGTTACAGAGTTTCTGTTTGAGGTGATAACAAAATTCTGGAAAGGATAGACATGGTTGCCCAGCACTGTGAATATACTTAAAGTCACTAAATTGTACAGTTAAAAATGGTTAAAATGGTTTCTAAAAATTGGGCTAAATTGGATTGCTAACTTTTTATTTTGCAACAAATGCCATTAGAAAAGAAATTCCATATACTATTGCTATAATTATTTTAAAAGAAAAAATAATTTAACACCAAAAAAAGGGGAAGAAAGATATAATCTCAAACTAAAGGAGTGTTCTTCACAATCAAGACAGTTGGTAACCCCACACTGACATTTATATTATTTCGTTTATTTTGTCTGGGTCTGATAAAAATGTTTTGTGTATCTGTGGGCAAGCATTTCAGAACTACTTGGAGCTGAGCCCAGGATACCAGGGACATTTTATGGTGGCAGAGAGCCCTGAGAGATCCTGTACAACACAGTCTAAATTCTTTATAGGATCCCTGGGATATATACTACACATTTTATGCTGAATATTTTACATGTAATATTCTTTTCTTTCTTTCTTTCTTTTTTTTTTGAGACGGAGTTTCACTCTTGTTACCCAGGCTGGAGTGCAATGGCGCAACCTCCGCCTGCTGGGTTCAGGCAATTCTCCTGCCTCAGCCTCCTGAGTAGCTGGGATTACAGGCACGTGCCACCATGCCCAGCTAATGTTTTGTATTTTTAGTAGAGATGGGGTTTCACCATGTTGACCAGGATGGTCTCGATCTCTTGACCTCGTGATCCACCTGCCTCGGCCTCCCAAAGTGCTGGGATTACAGGCGTGAACCATCGAGTCCGGCACATATAATATTCTTAACAGCTCAATATTCTGAGATATGCAGGGAAGCAAGGGTGCTCTAGTAGCCTACTTCTATAACATTTGTATCTTTTAAAATAATAACCATATAGCACTTGTGCAATTTATGAAGAAAATTTAAAACTAGTGTTGAATTAGTTGGAGCCAGGTAGGGGTTGTTTCTTTCATTTTTGATGTCATTTTCTCAAGCCTTACAAAAAACTCTGCAGGATCTTCAAAGTCACCTTCCTGGTACAGTATCATCATTATTATTTTTCCCTTAATTTTTACACTGTCCATGACAAGAGGGAATTTGAAAATGATCAGCTTTTTTTGATTGTTGTAAAAGGGAGCTGTTTTTCTGCTGTGGTGAGTTGTCTTTGGCAGATTAATATAAGATGTTAAAACTGATATGTCAGGAAATACTAAAACAAATCAACATGTCTGTTAAAATGTAAATTGTGGACATACGTAAATATTTCCTCCTTTGTTGAACAGGAGAAGCACATCTCTGAGCATAACCAAATGTTTGAATTTTCTCCAAGGACAAAGCTGGAGACAGATGGCATAAATGGAGGGCACATGCATGAACCAATGGCTGTGTTTTATTAGCTCAACATCAGGTGTGCCGGCGGCTTAGGCCTTTGGGGTGAATGGCAGAGCTGAACCCTTCCTCGGAGTTCAGACATGAGGCCATTAAATATCTGATAGCTTTGAACCATATCTCCTAGACTTTCTCTCCCTAGAGAAAAGGAAAGCCTGTTTGTATTGAATATTTTTGTCTAGAAGGTCAGTTGCAGCAAGGAAAAAGAGAGGAAATAAACTGCTTCCTACAAACTTTTTGCAATTGCCTTCATAGCCAAGACTAAAGACTCCACTTAATTCAAACTGGGAACAGATTTTAAAATGTCAGGGACAGCTGGGGAGTGATTCTTTCAAAGTCCCAGGGCTCAAAATACTTGTCGGGCTGGGAGAACAAGGAGAAAGAGGCAGTACTCCAGCTGTTCAAACAGAAATTGTTGCCTCCAAAAGATTCCCTTTAAAACAGGTCATTCCTCTTCTTGATCCCCAGCCAGCTCTCTGGCAGACCTCTTTGATTTCCACTCAACATCACCTTCCATGCTGCAAACTTAGAAGCTGTTCTTGACTCCACCTCTCATTCCTCACATCAGTGTGGTGTGCGGGAAGAGGAGAAACCAGAAAAGAATATGTTTGTGAAGTTCAAGCTTGATTCCGTGCCTGGAGGTGAGTCCGTGCACACAGTCCCCGATCCTGGCAAAAGCAAGTGCACAAGGATGGCAACTTCTATTTTCCCATGGTGGTTTGAGGATTCAGCGAAGCAGTCTATGAAAAAGCAGCTTTTGCAAAGTAAGCATTCAGCACATGTGAAAAAACAAATGCGTACAGAAACCAATGCTTCCTTATTGCGTCGTTTCTCAGCTCCATCACTCCGTTGCATTCTCACCACCTCTCCAGCCCTGTGCAACCTGGAGCTTAAGCTATGGAATGGCTTTTGGTCTGGTCCTGCCTGTAGTCACTCCTTCCAGGCCCTCCTCTGGGTCACGGGAACAAGGTGCTCTGACCCGTACCTGATACTGGTCTTTGTATGCACAGAACCCTGTGCATGTTCTTTCTACTTTTAGGTTGCGACCAAAGTCCTCAGTCTGGAATGGGCTTTCAGAGTTAATTTTCCCAAAGGTGGTCTTTATACCTTGCTCCTTGGGGCCCCCTGCTCACAGGGAGGATAAAGGTTTGCCTTCTCTTCCCTTTATAAGCAAGTCGCGGGGCTCCCACCTCCACCTTTGTCCCTGCAGCTGTTCCTTGACTTCCTCGCCTTTCTTCTGCTTCACAGCTACTTTTCATGGACTCTTCCCAGCTACACCCTGGAGAGTCGCTCTTCTCTTATCTCCACTGCACCTGCAGAATGGCTTGGAATTTATTAGCTGTCACACTCTGTTTTGTATAAGTTCTGTGCCCTGTCTGGCCTAGAGCTCCACGAGGGATTGGCATACACAGCTTTAGAACTTCAGAACCTAGCATTGCCTCAGAGGGCTCACACATCCAGGTTGATGAGGAGGAGAAGAATGGGTTAGGTATTCCCCTGATCTGCCCATGACCTTTCCTGATGCTTCGAGCCCTGTCTTGGATAACTGTTCATTGCTATTTGAATATGGGCTTTACCGTTCATTTATTCTTATCACGTTTTTATTAAGCACCTACTGTGTGTTAGGCACTGTGGTAGGCACTGGCAGCGCAATAGTGAAGAAAACATTTCCTAATTCCTTTCTCCTTATAGAGCCCTCATTTCAAAATTACTTGAAGAAGGGTAGGGGTGAACCCAGGTTTTGTGGAGCCTAGCACATTTATAATTGATGGGCCCCCTTAAAAAATATGGAAATTCAAATACGAATGAATAGATTCAATATTTAAAATGATAAAAGACATAAAATATTACTAAATATTACTAAATTCATTAAATTTAAAACAACTGACCAATACCATAAACATTGAAAAATTCTTAAAATAGCATTTTAGCTGGTTATCCACATAGTTTTCCTAAGTACTTGTTTCTTTTAGATATTTTTGGCTTCCCTCTCTTCAGATGAGAGTTTTGTAATATTTTCTTAGAACGAGACTAGAAAGATGATTAAGTCTTCCCGCTAGCATTGTTGATTGAATTTGTTATTATTATTGATAGTTTACAAAAAATGAATGTTTAGTTTCCCAATTAGTTATGGGTAAATTTTCAGGGTTAACATCAAATTTGGGCAAATGTCTACTGAGTTTCCTTTATACAGTAAATATAAGATTCAAGAGCTTTCCACGTTTTTTTATATACTAGTTAATCTCTAAAAATCATCAAGTTGGCTGGGTGCGATGGCTCATACCTCTAATACCAGCACTTTGGGAGGCCAACGTGAGCAGATCATGAAGCCAAGAGATTGAGACCATCCTGGGAAACATGATGAAACCCCATCTCTATTAAAAATACAAATATTAGCTGGGCGTGGTGGGGCATGCCTGTAGTCCCAGCTACTTGGGGGGCTGATGCAGGAGAATTGCTTGAATCTGGGAGGTAGAACCTGGCAGTGAACTGAGATTGTGCCACTGCACTCCAGCCTGGTGACAGAATGAGACTCTGTCTCAAACAAACAAACAAACAAACAAACAAAATCTTCAAGTTGGAGCCAAAAACCGAATGCCACATGTTCTTATTTATAAGTGAGAGCTAAACACAGGGTACTGTGGACGTAAAAATGAAAAGGGCCTCGCACTCTGGGGACTCCCAGAGTCAGGAGAGGGGGAGAGAGACAGAGCTGTAAAACTACCTCATGGGTGCTATGCTCACTACCTGGGCGTTGGGGTCATTTGTACCCCAAACCTCAGCATCATACGATATACCCATGTAACAAACCTGCATGTACAGCCTCTGAATCTACAATAAAAGTTGAAATTATTTTTTAAATAATTCATCCTCTTTACAAAAACGGAAAAGAGAAGATGGTTTGTTTATAATTGTGTTAGCTGAATCACAATCTATAGTTCTAATAGGAGAGAACTTCCATTTTGCCTAGGTGCCTGTAAGGACCAAAACCTCCTCTTGCAATAATAAAAGTCTGTTGATTGGAAACATTTCCCACTGATTCCATTTCAAACCTTGTTTCTCCTCACCCCACCCACTCCAAGGGTTGGTGCTGTGGAGAGACTGTAAAGGCATGAGCTGTCTGGTCAGTGTTGGTGCGTCAGCAGAGTGGGTGGTAGGAACATTCCAGAAGCAACTCCTGCACCGGAAGCCCCAGCATGACTCTACAGAAAAGTGACTGGGAATCACAAAACATACTTCTCTTGAGCAATCAGATGGATGCCCAATACCAATCTCCCTTTAGCATCATCCCCAAAATGCCCTCAGCCACTTCACACCACCAGATAGGCCCTGGAAGGGGCCATGGGAGTGAGGGTTGGGCAGCTGACTTCATCCACTTCACAGTAAGTCTGCCTGTGGCAAAGGGCAGAAGTGAGCCCTGGGCTTATTGACGTGGACTGGAGTCCTTCAGAATGGTGCTTCTCGGAGTGAGAGCCATGGACCAGCAGTGTCAGAGTCACCTGGAGCTTGTAAGAATGCAGGTTCTTGGGCCCTATCCTAGATCTACTGGATCAGAACTGAGGTCTTTAGGTGGTTCTGATGAATACTAAAGATGCAGTAATGCTAAACCATTACTGTAGAATTATATTATCCAACATGACAGCCACTCACCATATATGGCTGTTAAAGTTGATTAAAATGAAATAAACAATTTCTGGTGTTCAATAGCCACATGTGGCTAGTGGCTATCATAGTGCACACTTAGACTCTGAGCATTGCTATCATTACAGAAGCCTCTGTTGCACAGGACTGTTTAGAATACGTGCTATCCAGGTGTGCTTCTATCCCAAGCTTCTTCCCCCATGGCTAGTTATATGGCTAGCATTATACAGCATATAATCAACTATATCATCAACTGTGGCATGATCCCACTTAATCAACATTGTCTATTTGTATGTGGACCTTGCCAAATATAAACCATGTGAGTTCCAGGACCCTGCGATGTTCATCTTAAGACCTGCAAAGCCCGGCCTTGAGTCTAATACATAATGTTTGTTAAGTGTATGTTTGTGCCACAAACACTTAAATGAAATATATCAAGATATATTATCAAAGGATGCATAAGTTTTCCTTTCTTCAGTAATTTTAATTCTTATGTTTATCTTGTGTTATGTAATGCCCTTATTATCAATGTTCTGGTCTGGGGGAGACTAAATCCACTTGCACTTGAAGGCCACTGGCTTCGAGTTTGTACCTTTTGCTCCAAAGGATGGAGAATATTACTCACTATGACTATTTGGGAAACATACTCTTTGGCAAAATAATCTCTCTTTCAGAAACCCCAGGTTGTTCTTGAAATAAATAACACAGGTAGGGAAAAACACTGATGACAGTGCCCTTCACTCAATAGCATCAAGATAGGAACCAAATTATTCCACATACTTATATCATTTTCATCTAGCTCACAATAGGAAGATAATTTAATTTTAGGAGGTTGGAAACATTGATTAAGCAGTGAGTCCCTAAGGCATTTATTAGACAAATGAGACCAATGAAGAAGAAATATGTTTTTCATCTTTAAATTTCCATAAGAGATTTATAGCCAACCTTGGTGGAGTTGATTTTAAAAAATGTAGAATTTCCCCCAAAAGTTGGCACCTACAGGACATGGTAGATAAGGATACAGCAGAGGAGCTGACGACAGGTGGCCTTGGGTTTTATGCTGTGTCAGCACTTCTCATGCCTGCAGTCTTTGGCCTGAAGCCCAAGGTGAAAAGACCAACCGGCAGCCACGGCTCCAGTGTACAAGAGGTGTTTTGCTTACTCATCATAGCCATGATTATAGGCCGTACTGGCTGTGCACAATTTTTTCCCTCCAGGAAGACAGAGATGTAAAAGAATTTAAAAGTTCGGTTTTAACAAATGTCTCAGGTTGTGCTTAGTGATGATGAGACCATAGGGGAATATTTCTCATGTATTCCAGCCTTTCCCAGCATCTAATGATAAGGAACAGTGTCAGACTTCTCCTTCCCAGCCCCCCATTAGGCCGTATTTACACTAATCAAGCCATATCTTCATGACAATCGCATCCCATTTGGCTGTCTTCCAATTCCACCCACATTTATTAACCTGTATTTTGCTTGCACCAAAAGTGTAGGAATACAGTTAAGGACTACAGGTGGAAAAAGCTGGCTGGGGGCAGGAAGGAGAATCCCAGGCTATGCCCAGGCCATGCCCAGTATGGGATTCCATAGAGATGAGGCTGTGACAGGCAGGACCAGAAGGGGACCCCTGATCAGTACTCTTCAGGTAGGTCTCCTCACCTCTGGTCTTGGCAGGAAAGTTTAGGGTTTGCTCATGCTTGGGGACCTCGGTCAATGCCCACCTGGGTTTTAGCCCAGGGGTTTCACTGCTGCTCAAATCTGAGCAAGGAGCCAATTTAGCTGCATTTCCAGAAAGTGTGCTCCCTGATTTCAAAGACAGGAATCTGGACCCATTCACAGGCAGTGGGAACTGCAGTAGAAGAGTTGTGGATTTTAGGGACAGGAAGACCTGGCTTCAAAGCCCAGCCTTGCCTCAGAGGATGTATGGAAACACCTGGGTGTCTAGACAGTAGTTTGCTGCAGGGGCGGAGCCCTCATGGGGAGCCTCTACTAGGGCAGTGCAGAGGGGAAATGTGGGTTTGGAACCCGCACACACAATATCCACCGGGGTACTGCCTAGTGGAGCCATGAGAAGGAGCCACTGTCCTCCAGATGCCAGCATAGTAGATCCCCTGACAGCTTGCACTGTGCACCTGGAAAAGATGCAGGCACTCAATGCTAGCCCATGAAAGCATTCACAGTGGCTGTACCTTGCAGAGCCACAGAGGTGGAGCTGCCCAAGGCCTTGGTAGCCCACCCTTGCATCAGCATGCTCTGGATGTGAGACATGGAGTCAAAGGTGATTATTTTGGAGCTTTAATATTTAATGACTGCCCTGCTGGGTTTGGGTCTTGCATGGGGCCTGTGGCCAGTTTGTTCTGGCTCATTTCTCCCTTTGCAATGTGAGCATTTACCCAGTGCCTGAACTTTTATTGTATCTTGGAAGTAATAACCTGTATTTTATTTTACAGGCTCATATGTGGAAGAGACTTTGGACTGTGGACTTTTGAGTTAATGCTAAGATGAGTTCAGACTTTGGGGGACTGTTGGGAAGGCATGACTGGTTTTGAAATGTGGGAAGGACATGAGATTTGGGAGGCAGCCAGGGGTGGAATGATATGGTTTGGCTCTATGTTCCCACCCAAATCTCATCTCAAATTGTAATCCCCACATAACAGGGGAGGAGCCTGGTGGGATGTGATTGAATCGTGGGGGTGGATTTCCTCCTTGTTGTTCTCTTGATAGCGAGTGAGTTATTGCAATATCAGATTGTTTGAAAGTATGTGGCATGCCCGCCTTTGCTCTCTCTCCATCCTGCCATGTGAAGAAGGTCCTTGCTTCCCCTTCCCCTTTTGCTATAATTGTAAGTTTCCTGAGGCCTCCCAGCCATGCTTTCCGTTAAGCCTGTGGATCTGTGAGTCAATTAAACCTCTCTTCTTCATAAATTCCCCAGGCTCAGGTAGTTTTTTTATAGCAGTGTGAAAATGGACTAATCCAGAGCATATCCTGGGTCATAAAATAAACCTAAATAAACATAAAATTTAAAAGACTTGAAATTATACAGAGTGTATTCTCTGACCACAATGGAATCAAGGTAGAGATCAGTAACAGAATGATAATAGGAAGATCTCTAGATACATGAAAATTAAACAACATACTTCCTTTTTGAGATGGAGTTTTGCTCTGTTGCCCAGGCTGGAGTGCAATGGTATGATCTCGGCTCACTGCAACCTCTGCCTTCCAGGTTCACATGATTCTCCAGCCTCAGCCTCCTGAGTAGCTGGGATTACAGGCATGTGCCACCACACCTGGCTAATTTTGTATTTTTAGTAGAGATGGGTTTCTCCATGTTGGTCAGGCTGGTCTCGAACTCCCAACTTCAGGTGCTTCTCTCACTTTGGCCTCCCAAAATGCTGGGAATACAGGTGTGAGCCATCATGCCTGGTCTAAACAACATAATTCTAAATAATCTTAAGGTCAAAGACAGTGTCTCAAAAGAAATTAACAAAAACCTATAGAACTGAAGGAAAGTGAAAACACAGATATCAAGAAAACCTGAGATACAGCTAAAAGCAGGGCTAAATGAGAAATTATAGCCCTAAATGTTTATATTATAAATGAGGCAAGTTCTCAAATTAATAACCTGCATTCCGACTTCAAGAAATTAGAAAAAGACTAGCAAAATACACCCAAAACAAGCATAACAAAGGAAATAAAGATAAGAGCAGAAATCAATGAAATGGAAGATAGGAAAATAATGGGGAATTTATGAAATAAAGATCTGGTTCTTTGAAAAAAAATCTCTGTGAAGTTTGAAAAAATAAAAAAAGTGAAGGCACCAATCACCAAATTTGAAATGAAATCTAGGATATCACAACAGATCTTGCAGATACTGAAAAGATAACAAGGGAATACTATTAATAATTATACACCCATCAGTTTGAAAAGTTGGAAGGAATGATCATTTCCTTGAAAATGACAACTACCAAAACTCAACCAAGCTAAAATACAGTCATCACTCCTCATCTGTGGTTTTGCTTTTTGCTGTTTCAGTCACCTGTGGCTCAAAAATATTAAATGGAAAACTGTAGGAGTAAACAATGTATAAGATTTAGAATGCATCTTATTCTGAGTAGCATGATGAAATCTCTCACCCTCTTGCTCCCTGCCCAGGATGTGAATCCTCCCTTTTTCCAGTGTCTTGATGTGTTGTACACCACCAGCTGTTGGTCATTTAGTGGCTGTTTTCTCAGATGGACTGGCATGTTATTACAGTGCTTGTGTTCAAGTCACCCTTATTTTACTTGATAATGGCCCCAAAGTGCAACAGTGGTGATGCTGGTGATTTGAATATGCCAATGAGAAGCCATAAAGTGCTTCCTTTAAGTGAAAAAAAGGAAAGTTCTTAGCTTAATAAAGAAAGGAAAAAATAATATACTGAGGCTGCTGCAGTAAAAATGAATCTTCTATCCTTGAAATGGTGAAGAATGAAAAAGCAATTCGTGCATAGTATAGACAGGGTTCAGTACTATCCTAGGTTTCAGGCATCCACTGCGGGGCTTGGAACATCTCCCCCACAGATATAAAGAGGAAATACTGTAAATAATCTGAATATCCCTATAACTATAAACAACTTCGAATTGAATTTGTAATTAAGATCACCCTGAGAAAGCAATGTCTAGACCCAGATGGTTTCACTGCGTGTGCTGGGGGTCCCCAAGACGACCAACAGGTCCAGCGATTCACTAGGAGGACTCCCAGGGTCCAGCATGTTGTCTTATGCATGACTGAGATTTTTTACAGTGCAGGTATACAGGGGACGTCGGCAAAGGGAAAGGCACACTGGACAAAGTCTGGGAGACACAAAGTGCAGGTGTTTGAGTCACTTCCCAGTGGAGTCAAACAGCTTGTTCTGAGTTCCTCCAGTAACGAGCTGCAGCAGCATGTGTGAAGGGTTGCCTATCAGGGCAGCTCACCTGAGCCCTGGAGTTGAGGCTTTTCATAAGGATTGGGCATGTAGGCCATAGTGCCTGTGTGACTGATCGCAGTCACTGACATTCCACTCAGAAAGAAAGCGGTACTTTAGCATCACCACATGGTGCTAGCAGTCTAGGTACAATGAGCCACTCTTATCATTTAGAGAAAGTGTTATATCACCATAGGGGACTACTTTTCCAGACACATTCTCAGATACCAGCCAAAGGCGAACCTTGCAGGACAGCCTTGCAAGGACAGCAGTTCCAGATCTGCTATGTTCACTCTTTTCTCCACACGGAAGAACTTTACAAAACAAGTAGAGAATTAACACTGATTTTACATACTCTCTTCCAGAAAACAGAGAGAAAGGAAGACTTCTCAACTCATTTTTTTGAGACCAGTATTCACTGATACCAAAACCAGACAGTACAAAAAAGGAAAACTACAAACCAACATTTCTCAGAAACTTAGATGTGAAAATCCTCAACAAAGTATTAGCAAACTAAATTCAATGATGTATAAAAGGAATTATATGCTACGACCAAGTGGGGTTTATTCCAGGTGTGCGAAGCTGGTTCAATATTTGAGAGTCAGTCAATGTAATCTATTATATTATAATAAAAAATCATACAACCGTACCGATTCATATAGAAAAGGCATTTGACAAATCCCAGCTCTTAGCAAGAGTTGATAAAAAAAACTCTTAGGAAGTTAGGAATAGAGTTGAACTATTTTAACTTGACAAAGGTAATCTATGAGAAACCTACGGCTAACATCATACTTAATAATAAAGGCTGAATGCTTTCTCTCTAAGATCAGAAAAAAGTAGAGTGTCTGCTTTTATTTATCTTATTCAACAAAACAGCGAGAGTTCTAGCCACTGGAGTGAGATAAGAAAAAGGAGGAAAAGGAGTAAAAATGGAAAAGATGAAACCGTCTCTATTTGCGGCTGACGTAACTGTCTATGTAGAAAATCCCAGGGAATCTATAAGAACCAAACTCCTAAGATGAACCAGTGAGTGCAGGCCATAGGATGGAAGATCACACAAAAATCAATCAATTTTTTTTTATATGCTAGCAATGCACGCTTGTAAACTGAACTTAAAAGCAACACCATTTATGATCGTTCTCAAGAAAATAAAATGCTAGGTATAAGTGTAACAAAATATGTATAGAATCTGTAGGTTGAATTGCCTGAACCCAGGAGGCGGAGGCAGGAGAATTGCCTGAACCCAGGAGGCGGAGGCAGGAGAATTGCCTGAACCCGGGAGGCGGAGGCAGGAGAATTGCCTGAACCCAGGAGGCGGAGGTTGCGGTGAGCCGAGATCGCGCCATTGCACTCCAGCCTGGGTAACAAGAGCGAAACTCCGT
>NW_016107358.1:8666534-8821755 GCF_001604975.1 Cebus imitator
AAAAAAATAAACAAGTCCATGGACTAAAAGATTAAGCATAGTAAGGACGTTAATTCTACCTAAATTGATCTGTGTAGTTTCAATAGAATTCCTGTCAAAATCAGCAAGATAGTTTTCTAATAGAAACAAATAAGCTTATTCTAAAATGCATATGGGAAAACACAGGCTCCAGAATAGGTGAAACGATCTTGACAAAGAAGAATCAGGAGGAGGACTCAGTTTATCTGATAGTAAGTCTTACTGTATAGCTATGGTAATTAAGACCATGGTATTGGTGCAGGAACAGACATATTGATTAAAGGAGCAGAATAGAAAATCTGGAAACAGATCCACACAAATCTGCCCAGGTGGTTTTTGACAAAGGTACAAGAGCAATTTACTAAAGAAATAATAGCTTTTCAAGAAACGGTGCTGGAGCAATCGGACATCAATAGGCAAATAAATAAATAAATAAATAACTTTGACCTAAAACTCACACCTTATATAAACATTAACACAATTGATCATGAACTTAGAGGGAAATGTAAAACTACACAATTTTCAGAAAAAAGAAAATTAGATAAAAATTTCAGGACCTGAGCTTGCTACCACAAGCACGACCCATGAATAAAAAAATGGACACACTAGACCTCATCAAAATATAAAACTTTTGCTCTATGACTGTCCAGAGGATTAAAAGACAAGCTGTAGACAGAGGGAGAAAGTTTGCACACCACATAGCTGACAAAGTATTAGTCTCCAAACATTACAAAGAACTCAGAAAGCTCAGCAGTCAAACATCAATTTAGTTAGAAAATGTGCACAAGGCATGAAGAGATATTTCGCAGAGAAAATGCACTAAGAATGTAAGCATACGGAAATGTTCAGTGTCATTCACCATCAGTGCTAAAAACATCACCCAGATGTTCAATAGCAGTTTTACTTTGCCGTCAAATCTTGAATCAGCCCAGATGTGCTTTGACAGGTGAATGGTTAAATGAGGTGGTGCGTGCAAACACAAAGGAATGAACTATCGATGCATGAATCAACTTGTATGAACTTGGATGACTCTGCAGGGAGTTATGGGGAGTAAAAATGTAATCCTGAAAAGTAATAGCCTATGTTATGCCATTTATATAATATTTTTGAAGTGATGAAATTTGAGAAGTGGAGGAGAGATTGGTGTGTGCCAGAGACTTGGGTTGGGGTGAAGACGTGGGAGGGAGGGGTTGTGGTTATGAAAGGGCAGCTCCAGGGATCCTCGTGGAGGTGGAAATGTTCAGTATCCTGACCGTGGTGCCGGATGCGTGAATCCACAGATGATAAAATTGTATAGCACTAAACATGCACGCATGCACACACACACATGAGTAACAGTAAAGCTAGGGAAACCTAACTCTGATTAGTAGATTGTATCTTGGTTGTTATACCATAGTTCTGTAAAATGTTACTTTGGAGGAAATTGGGTAAAGTGCATATGAGACTCTTGGTTATTGACTAATAATCTGTAAAGCTAGCACGTATTGATTAGTAACAATCTATTGATTTCTTTTTTACAAATGTATGTGGATCTACAATTATCTCAATAAAACTTTTAATTAAAAAGCAAGAACACCCAGCCTTTCCTACTGAAATGCTGTATTTGGCAACTCGAACAAGATTCCTTCTTCAGCAAGGACAGACGATGCCCCATGCCCTGCGTTTGGGGGTAGAGGTTCCTTCCAGTGGCTTCCTTCAGGGGTGAAGCCACAGGGTGCCCTGTGGGTGTGCAGCCATTCCAGTTGGGCACTCCTGGCCAAAGTTAAATTTTATTTCTTTCCGAAAGTTAATGAACGAAAAACAGTTTCTCCTCACTTGACATCTGCAACATTGTTATTGCATTCCAAATCTTTACCGAAGAAGAAAATAAGCAGTTTGATAAGTTGTGTGGAACATACTGGAAAACTTGAGAGACTGAGCCCTCTGGCTCCAGCAGATGTTAGTAGGGGGCCCCCTAGTGGCTCCCTGGCTGGTCTGCAGCTTCCCACAAGTTTCCTGGAATTAGACCACCTGTGGGAGAGCCAGGTAAGGAGGAACCGAGGACCTTTTCAGTGCAGCTCCCACTGGAGCCCACATGTAGATGTAGTAGGCTGGGGCAACCTGGGTGAGTCCAGGGCAGGCTTCTTTGGCTTAGTTCGTCGACAGCACCTGGGATCTGTGTGAGCTGCTGCGGCCCTGGTCTGACTGGTTACACACAGACCCTGGGGTACTGGGATAGTTTCCACAGTTAGGCAACGTGGTAGAAATGAGGATCAATAAAACAGTGCTGTGCAGATCAGAGCTATCTGCTTCGCCCAGTTCACTGTGGCAACCCTTCTAACTTTGGAGAAGAGCATCTGATGAAACACACTGGCGTTCTTGAGCAATACATTCCTTGGCCATATGGCAGAGCTCACTGCTGTTGCTCGTAACGCATTGGGAAGGCCGTAGGGAGGGGCAGATGGGGTGGAGGGGAACCTGCTCTAGTACAAAGGGCAAATAAAGGATCTGGCCCAGAAAAGAACTCCTGTCATTTTCCATTTCAGACAATCATCCAAATGCCTCTGAAGGCACAATTCTCCCTTTACCTATTTTGGTATATTCTGGGACAGTCATCCCAGGAAGCTATTTTGGCCACAGAAAGCCAGATGGACCTGGCAGAGCACAGAGAGGTGGCAATGTTAGAAAGGAGACTGTGAGTCACTCAAAGTTTCCTCAGGAACAGTTAGGAGTGCTCACAGAGAGGAACCCCCAGAACGGGTGTTTTCTAACAGCATGGGAGTAGCAGGCTGCGTCTGTGTGTGGGCTGGAGTCTACAGTTTTTCTGCTGAATGAGTCATAACAAGCGCACTATAAGTTTGAAGCTGAGAGCAAATAGTTCATGAACTTTAATGCCAAAGAGTTCTGGAATTATATTTTTAAGGGAAGCACTCAGTGGGAGCCATGTTCTACCAAGAGCAAGGATTAAGGATTGTGTGGAAGCAAGAAAAAAAGAGTGTGAGCCTTGGTCTCTGTCACCAGAATCTTACAATGTAGTTGCAGAGCTTTCGTGTACAAAAGAAGAGTGAGCTCTAGATTTAGGGGAACAGGGAGGCATGGTTTGTAGTGGGAGACGAAGAAATTGTTAAGCTGAGAAGAGAGAAAGGAGCCATTTAGATGGGTATATCTTGAGCAAAAGTGCAAAGGCAGTGACAGCATTGGCTGCAAGTGACAAGCCTGGCATGGAGGCTTACCCTGATTGAAGGGTTATTTTTCTCTCATACCCTAGCATCCTGAGGTAGGAAACCCTGGATTGGTGTAGTGGCTCCATGATGGCATCGGGGCACTAGTCTTTCACCTTTCTGCTCATCCCTCCTGGGTGTGAGGCTCTGGTCCTAAAGGTGGATAGCCTCATGTTCACAAGAGGGCCGGTCACCCCACCCTAGCAAGGGAGCCTCCATTCCATGCTAGAAGAAGCAGAGCACAAAGGGTCAAGGCACAGAGCAGTGGAGCCTGCCTGCTTTTAGAGAAACCTCTGTAGAGAGAAACATCACCCAGAGGCGTCTGCATCCTCCCAGAAATGTGCTGCGTGGTCTTCCCCACCCACACGAGCTGGAGGATCTAGATGTGTACATTATACCAGAACAAAGTAGATGCTTTGCTGCTACAGAGGATGCAGAGACTGGGTGGCGGGCAGGCACAGGCAGGAAAGGGCGAGGCAGGTTTGGGCAGGGGCGGATGTCTCTACAACAGTTTTTGTATGGTACAGTCCATTGTTTGCCATCCTCTTGCAGATTTCTTTTTATTACAGTAAGAAACTGGTACATAACATACAGGGTACATTTTATTGATCAGGAGTTTTGGATGGCGACTGTTGTACCCGTTCCGCCTTCCCCAGCCAGCTATGGCTCCTCTTGGCTGGAATGTATCCTCCAGTATTAGCAATTTGTACCAGCTTGAGTGTCGCCCTTCACAGTCTCATGAACGTTGGGCAAAGATTGTATCTCAGTTAAGCCTGACATGGTACCAGTTTACCGACGCTCAGACCTGGGCTCCCTGCGAGATTCTCCTCTGCTCCAAGTACTTCTGGGAGGCGGTGGGAGCATTTTCAAATGTGCTTATGAATAAAAGTATTTCCATGATCTCTACATTGTCACAATGGGCTGCAGCCTCCACTGTGCTTCTGAGCAGCTGGCACATTGCCACCCAGCCCTGCCCTGCGGGGCGCAGGGGTTCCTCCTGCCTCCGTGATGGCCAACCCAAGACTCGAGCCGCCGGAGTTGCGCGCGTGTCACCGTCTACACTTCCGCTCCACAGTGCTAGTGATGATGCAGCTGTCTTTTAGTCTTATTTACAGCCCTGTGTCCGGAACTCAGACCTGTACCCAGTTAATTGTATTGGAGGTGATTTAACCATGAATCACAATTTTTCTCTGATGCCCAAGGCTATTATTATGAGCTCAATATCGGTGAACCTGGTTCCGTCCGCACTTAGCTTTCTTCTGAGAAACCCTTCAGTGATGCTGGAGTCTAGACCTCAACCTCTGCAGTGTGTAGTGGAAGGCTTTTGGGTCACGCTAGCATCTCTGTTGGGAGATGGGAAAACTAAATAATTTTGAGTTAATCTATTCTCTCACTCAGTAGCTATTTTTAGTTGGTTTCAGGTACTCGTCTTTGTATTAGGCACATGAAGAGGATACTAACACAAGTAAATGTGATCACTGAGCTCAAAAAACTAAGAGATTAGAGTCATTGTCCTCTCGACTTGCTCTTTTCTGTCTCTTCTTTGGGTCTAATTTGTCCTTCTCCCTGCAACTATAGGAAAATATATTGTTGGATTTGGAAGTTTCTCAGTTACCACAAAGTAGGCACCTTTTGATTTTTGCATGCTTGAAAATGTGGGGTCAGTCATGTCTCCACATTTTTCACTAACCCTCCCCTCTCATCTGTCTTCAGATCCTTTTGAGTTTTCCTTTGGACGTCCTCCTGCCCTTCCAAACCCCGAGACACCACAGTTCTTAATTTCATTGTTGAGTTATTGCATTAAATCCTGGCTGGCCTTATTTCCCCACTTCTATGAACTTTCTCTTTCCCGGATCATTTTATATAAAACTCTACACAATTCTCCTTAGAAATTAGGCCCCTCCCTAATTTCTCCCTACCCCTGTTTCATTAATTAATTAATTAATTTTTGAGACACAGTCTTACTCTGGCACCCAGGCTGGAGTGCGGTGGCATAATCTCAGCTCACTCCAACCTCCACCTCCTGGGTTCAAGCGATTCTCCTGCCTTAGTCTCCTGAGTAGCTAGGACTACAGGTGCCTGCCACCACGCCTGGCCAAATTTTTTGTTTTTTTTTGTATTTTTAGTAGAGATGGGATTTCTCCATGTTGGCCAGGCTGGTTTTGAACTCCTGGCCTCAAGTGATCTGCCTACCTTGGCCTCCCAAAGTGCTGGGATTATAGATGTGGGCCACCATGCCCGGACTTTTTATTTTTTATTTTCCCTTCCTCCCTTCCTCCCTTTTTACAGAGTCTTCCTCTGTCACCCAGGCTGGAGTGCAGTGGTGTGATCTCAGCTCACTGCAACCTCTACGTCCTGGGTTCAAGCGATTCTCCTGCCTCAGCCTCCTGAGTAGTTGGGATTACAGCTGCGCGCCATCACGCCTGCACACCATCATGCCCGGCTAACTTTTGTATTTTTAGTAGAGATGGGGTTTTGCCATGTTGGCCAGGCTGGTCTCTAACACCTGACCTCAGGTGATCCACCCTCCTCAGCCTCCCAAAGTGCTGGGACTACAGGCATGAGCCACAGTGCTGGGCCTTCATTTTTAAAATTTCTCTGTAGAAACTCTCGCTCCATCCATGCCCTTTCTTGCCTTTGGCCTATTTCTGGCCCTTCCCTATGCTTTCCTGTGTGCCCGTATTCTCAGGTGCTGTCCATTCTCTTCCCTTTCTACTAAAACTTGTCCTTTGACTCCTGCTAAGCACAGCTTGGAACAGCATTCCCATGACTTCTCTAGCCTAGCAACTTCTCCTGTCCCCTTTCTTCCTTGACCTCAGCACAAGCATGACCTTTGAAGAGTATGACTGTGTATGTGTCAAGCTGTGACTTTTGCGGAAATGTTCAGCTTTGCTTGCCCATAGCTGTTCTTTTCTGCATTGGGGAAGTTAAATGTATTTTCCAGTCATTTTCTGTCTCATGCCCGAGCTCAGTAGGCTTCTGATTAATGTTACTGACTGATTGACTGAAATGCCTGATGCAGTCTAAATGCCTACCCCCTTTCATTCTGTTTCCTCTGTGAGTTATCTCCGTTAGTGAGAACATTATGGCTGTTTCGTTGTGGGTTCAATTCCCTTAAAGAACTAACTTCACACGGAGAAAAGATTTATTATGTGACCACCCACAAAACATCCCTTTCTGTTATGGATTGAGTGTTTGCATCTCCCTAGCTCAAAATCCGTATGTTGAAATCCTCACCCCCAATATGTCGGCCTTAGGAGGTGAGGCCTTTGGGAGGTAAATAGGGTAGAGCCCTCGTGAATGGGATTAGTGTCCCTATAAAAGGGACTTGGAGACCTCTCGCCCTCTTTTGGCTATGTGAAGGAATAGGAGAAGTTGGCCATCTGCAACTCACCAGAGAGCTCTCCCCAGAACCCAAACATGCTGGTACCCCAACCTCAGACTTCCAAACCCCAGAACTGGGAGAAATAAGTTCCTGTTGTTCATGGCACCTATTTCAGGGAATTTTTTTTTTTTTTTTTTTTTTTTTTTTGAGATGGAGTCTTGCTCTGTTGCCCAGGCTGGAGTGCAGTGGCACAATCTCAGCTCATTGCAACCTCTGTCTCCTGGGTTTAAGCAATTCTCCTGCCTCAGCCTCCCGAGTAGCTGAGACTACAGGCACGTGCCACCAAGCCCGGCTATTTTATCTTGTAGTTTTAGTAGAGACGGGGTTTCACCATCTTGGTCAGGCTGGTCTTGAACTCTTGACCTCGTGAGCCGCCCACCTCTGCCTCCCAAAAGGCTGGGATTACAGGTGTGAGCCACCACACTGGGCCTAAGATTTCTTTGTTCTAGCAGCCTGAACACTGTCTTCACAATCGCCTTAAAGTAAATGTTCTTAACAGCCTAGGGTAACAGAGTGGGTATAACTCAGCATAAACCCATGGCTCTTAATAGAATCATGGCCTACATACACTTGGTGATGAGTTTATGCTGGTGAATTAGTAAAGGGATTTCCATAAATAGCGCATACTGAAATGACATACTATAAGCAAAACAACACAAAGAAATGTGTCTGGATAGGATGCCTTATGTTTCAGTAACACACATGCCCAAATCACAAGGCTTTAAAGCAATAACAGTTCATTTCTCAACCACCCAGAGTTCAGTGAATGATGGGTGACTCCGAGGGTAACCTTCCCCCATGTGGTAACTCAGCAATTCAAGGTGCTGCCATCACTTCGTGATTCTCCTAACATATGAGACTTGTCTCGGCAACCACCCTGGCTGCAGGGACAGAGCTGAAAAGTTGGGCACTGGCTCTGCAATGCTTTGACTCAGAATGGACACGAATCACTTCCACTCACTGTGTGTGTGGCCTAGGGTAAGTCACATGGCCCTACTCAACTGTAGGAGGTGAGGCATTTGGTGAGCAGTAAGTTCTCTGTCCAGAGACCATTTAGCTTCAAAGAGTTAGCAGAGATTTTAGTTACCTAACTACCAATCTCTGGTATGGCTGACAGACTGAAACAACACGATCCATGCATTCTTTTAAAGTAGTGTTGGTAACCACAATGGCTCATCCAAAGAAGACGTGGACTTCCGTAAATTTATGGTAAAAGAAATGTCTAAAGATAATCACAGTTAGTTTCTTGCTCAGTCAACTTTTCCTTCCATAAATAAATCAAACTGCTCAGCACTGTCAAGCTTTGCTTTCCCGTAATGACATTTTCTTTTCATCATTACCATAAATTTGGGTATGAAATCAATGGTTTATGAGGAGTGGAAGATTTTAGGTAGTGGGAGACTTCCTCATTTATGAAGTAAAAAACTGCTTATTGAATTTTATATACAAGAATTTGTAGAAACATTTGTATTGTATATACATTTATATTCATTGAATGTGATGCACAGGAATACATGTACACCATGAAAACAAATACTGACCCCCTAGGGTTTAAAACCCCAAACTGCAGAGCCCTGTCTCCTGCCTCCTTCCAGATCCTCACTCCCTGTTTTAACTAGTTAGCTGTTTTCTTTAGGATACACCTTCAAACATTTAAAACAAAAAAACACCTAAACTGTAATTTCTTGATTCCCTCACACCTACGTTTGAACTAATGAGTTAACTTTCTAGACTCAACTTCCCTTAACTTCCCTCACATGCCCTCTCCTACTTGACGCATCACCACAATAAAATTATACATAATATCTGGTAAACTCATATTTAGGATTCATACTATTATGACCACAAAAACATTGTTCACAACAAAACCAAGTAGTGTACTGTGATTACGTTTCCTCATTGTAAGACGTTTGTTTTTCCTGGAGTTTATAATCGACTTATTTTTACATTTTTATTGCTCTGTTAGTTTGTGTCATTATCAACAATTCACTCCCTCTGTGCCAGATACTTTCCTCTCAGTACCTTCAGCTCCATTTATCCATTTCATCTTCTAGGAGAGATTCTACAGAAGGCTTTTGTGCCTTGCCCGTACTATCCACTCCGTTTTTACCATCAGGGCTGGAAGATGGCACACTGCATTTTACAGACCCTCTTCCCAGCTGAGTTCTGTTTAGGTGTGCCAATAGGAAGCATTCACAGCAATTGGAAAGTGTAGAAGACAGAAGCCATTATTTTTCTGATAGGCCTTCTCTTAGCAAAAGTCAGTGACTCTAGCTCAGCGTAGAAGGTGACTGTTGGCTCCAGCGAGCATGATAACGTGTCTTTACTAACAACAGCAGCTATAGGCTCCTGCCTGGGGTTGCCAGCACATGACTACAGAGTGCTGGAGCTGCTGAGCAGCAGTGCAGGGCCCAGGTGGTATGGGCTCACCTGAGCACTGGATCCTGTAAAAGTGGTAGCAGCTTTCTGCGGTTCAGGATTTCTGGAAACACCACCTTTTCCTTTTTGCTTTTCCAGTTTTAATAAGAATTGGGTAACCACATTTCCTGTATGAAATCTCCTTTGCTTTGAAATACTTATAGTGGTATCTGCTTTCTTCCTTGGAAAAGGATGCATCCAGCCATGGCCAGGCCTGCTGCCCTGACACCTTGTAATGGAAGAGCAAGAAATAAAACACAAATCACAAGGTTGCTGACTGCTTCCATCATAAATCTCTTTAGACCAGAGTTCTTTGATCACAATACAATAGGAGACACATTTTTCCAAATGTCCTAGTAGCCACATTTTTAAAAAGTAAAAAGAAACAGTTAAACTTAATTTTAATAAAACATATTATTTAACCAAATAAATCCAAAATGTGATCACTACAACATGTAATCCATATAATGCAATGATTATGACCTACTTGACGTTCTTTTTGATGTGAAATCTGATGTGTATTTTACATTTGCAACACAGCTGCATCAGACAAGCCAGGTCTCAACAGTGTCAACAGTCACACGTGGTAAGGCTCCTGCAGAACACTGCTTTTAGCCCTCAGGGCTGACATGGCATCCTTGCCCTCCACCCACCTTAAAACCGCCTGCAAGGCAGTGAGTGACCTATGTTTTCAACTCTGATGAGGAGGATTCCTCATGGCCTGGGCTGCTGAGAACCCTGGATCACAAGGTATAAAGTAGGGACCAAAGTGCTGTGGCCACCGCAGCGACCCCCTGCTTGGTTTAAGGCTCTCCTGTCACCATCTTGAATATTTTAAAGACTTTCTATGGGGTCTTTCTCGGGCATCCAAGCTGGAGTGCAGTGGCACGATGTCTTATGCCCCATCTGGCCAAGACTCACTAGAGAAGGTTGCTAGTTACTTAGAACTAGAGAAGGGGCTGGGCACAGCGGCTCAGGCCAGCACTTTGAGAGGCTGAGGCAGTAGGACTGCTTGAGCCCAGGAGTCAGAGACTAGGCAACATAGTGAGATATCTTCTCCACAAAATGAAAATTAAAAATTTATCTGGGCATGGTAGCATGTGCCTGTGGTCCCAGTTGTTTAGGAGGCTGAGGTGGTGGGATCCTTGAAGCCTAGGAGTTCAAGGCTGCAATGAGCTAGAATTGTACCCTACATGGAAGCCTGGGTGACAGAGTGAGACCCTGTTTCTAAAAAAAAAGAACCATAATTAATAATAATAAAAAAGAATTAGAAAAGGTTCACTGCAGGCTTGAACTCCTGGGTTCAAATAATCTTTCCCAGTAGCTGAGACTACAGACATGAGCCACCATGTCTGGCTATTTTTTTTTTTTTTTTTGTAGAGACAGGGATTCTCTATGTTGCCTTGGCTGACCTTGAACTCCTGGACTCAAGCCATCCTCCTGCCTCAGCCTCCCAAGTGGCTGGAATTACAGCTGCGTGACACTGACCCTGGCTTCTTCAAGATTCCTACAGAGCATCTTTTTTCACTGAGCTTCTCGAATTATTTAGCTGATTTGGCCTCTTGCACTGATGCTGTAGTTTTCCTTCTTTCTTTCCAAAAATTGTCCATTTGTCCTTTTATTCTACTTTCTGGAAGGCTTCACTAAGTCTCTAACTATTCTTTTGAAACTTTCATTGCTGCTATCATATTTCTTAATTTCTAAGAGGACTTTTCCACCTGCTGAATCCTCCTTTTCTTGTGGCATCCTTTTTTATCCATGTTTTTTATTCATTCTCTGAGAATGTTAATGATAGTTTCTTGAAGTCTCCTTTTGCTTCTATTTTGAGTTTGGTTTTTTTTTTTTTTCCTGCTTTATTTGGGCTCTGTATTTTATGTTAAAGATAAAAGAAGATGCATTTGGTTTGGAAAGACGAAGGATTTTTCCCTGCTGAAGTAACAGAGAATGAAAAGATAAGAGATGATACAAGCATTTTAAGGGCAAACAAGGCAACCTTGAGGAAACTCACACGAGGCCAACTTCATCTCTGGAAAGTAGAAGTTGTTTCTCAAATTGTGAAATATGGTATGGGCAAGAGCTAACAATTCGAAGGAAACATTTGGAATATCTGCAATGCAGGAATCAACAAATGCTGAAAACTGTGAGTTGCAGTGAGGACTCACCTGCAGTCCCACAGCCTAAATTTGCAGCTGGTCCGGGCGGCATAGTTTGGTGACATTCTCTAGTTAATCTTGACCAGATGGGGTACGAGACAGTAAAGCAATTGCAGGACGCTGGGAAGGTCAAGGTAAGAGGCGAAGAGTAGGGAGACAGCTGAGAGGTCCGAGGTGCTGGAGGGCCCTGGCGGAGGCCAGCGCAGGCTTGGGTTGGAAGGGAAGAAAAGGAAGTTTCAGGGACCCAGCAACTCTGGTGATGAGGATCAGTGTCCCGGGAGTTTTTCAGGCAGCGCGGAGTGTGTTTGCAGTCCTGAAGGAATGCATGAGTTGGTGGAGACCATGACAGCATAGGAATGTAAGGCAGTTCCACGGCGGGGATCAAGAGGCATGCATTCACATCCTGGCTTGTTGGGACCTGGTGAGGTCAGGTAGTGGGGCTGGGAATCAAAGAGGTTGGATTTTCAGGTCCCACGTCTCTCTAGCTTCAAATCCACTCTCTCTAGAATAGATTGCAAAGAGGAATTTCTGTTACGAAATCTAGCATTCGTCCTGTAAAGAAACTCCCTCGCTCAGGGACTTACACGAAAAACTGGGGTATAAGACAGCCGGTAACATCTGGCCTGCTGCGGAGCTGGCTTCGGGAACCGTCGTAGACCATTACATCACTCTCTCCGGTCTGCAGGCACTGGCGTGTACATGCGGATTATAACCACCCGATGGCGCTGTTGGCCTAAGATCAGCTCAGTCCGCGGCCTGGAAGTCCTGGGAAAGCCTGACCTGAATCTAAAACTTCTCCAAACTCCCTAATTTGATTCAAAAGCAAAACAGTACAAAAATGCTGCGCATCCCAGCGAGGTCAGAGCACAGCATCTGCGTGGCCCGTAGGCAAGTCATCGGTGGTTATTTAAAGTCGAGTTTAAGAAAAATGACTTCACATTGCAGAGAACTCGGGAGCGGGCGCTGGTCCCGCAGTCCCCGACGTGGAACCCCCCTGCGGCGGCCGCGGAGCGGCTGGCAGCCCGCACAGAGGCGGCGAGCTCCGAGGCTCACGCAGCGTCTGTCTGTGCAGTGCCCAGATGGCAGGGGCTGTAGAGGCCTCCAGAACCTGCGGCTCGGTTGCGTTTCTCCAGCCCTGGCGGCGCCATCCGCCCTCACCACCCCAGCTCCGGGCTGCCGCACTAGCCAGCCCTGGCCACCCCCAAAGCCCCAGGGACGGTGCGCTCTGGCTGCGCGGTGGCCGCGGGAGCTGCTGGCAAGGGACTAGGTCCTAGCAGGAGAGACTTATTTAGTCTCTCCGGGTCGGCCTCTTTGCATACCCTAGAGGCCCCAGGAGCTTGGCGTGTGCTTCCCACGGGTGTTTTCGAGAATAACATGGCTTTCAGCCAGGCCAAGCTCCTTGCGGGTGGGCGGTGCGTGCGCTCCAGGTGCGCGCTTCAGGATTGGAGGCGCTGGCCAGAGCTGGGCCTGCTGGATTCCAAAAGTGTCGGGGCCACCCCGGCCTTGGTGGCCTCCCTCCCTGCTCGTGCCCATTCTCCGGGTGCGCCCGGCTCAGGCTCGAGGCTCTCCCTGCTGGCGGGTGCCCGGCCTCCTCTCTGCGGCTGCTGCTGCCGCGGGCTTCACTGCGGCTCGTTCCTGCCAGGTCATCTGCTTTGCGTGCATCTGGGCCGCGGACAAGCAGAGGCTGATTAATTTTTCATGGCGATTCGCTCGGCTGTCCATCCGAAGGCAGCTTCTGGGGAGGGAGCTATTAAGGACCTGACTGTGCCAGGGCAGCCCTTTTCCCGGCCGCGCTAATTACTGACCTGGGAGGGGGACTCGGGTTTCTCTTCCCAGTTAGCTGCTTGGTGCCTTTTGGCCTCCTTTGATTTCCCAAACAAAGCTGGGGGCTGGGAATTCCGCGGATGAGGGCCAGGAAAGGCTGAGGGAGGAAGGACACCAGTGCTGCTTCATCGCATTTGTGGAGAGCCCGCCCGAGCACAGCCTGGAGAGGGAGCTTGGAGATGGTCGCGTCCTTGTCCCCGGAGCTAACGGGCTTCCGGAGAGATGAGAGTCGCAGAGTGGGGGTGAAAGAGTTGATTGACAGTGTGGGAATGTGTGTACCAAGGGCCAGTGTAGTGGGACCCAATGTAGAGGAGTCGGGACTCCAAGGACGAGCGGTGGTGTGAGCGAGAAAACGTCGTGAAGGAAAATGAACCGCTGGGCGCGGTGGCTCATGCCAGTAATCCCAGCATTTTGGGAGGCTGAGGCAGGTGGATCATTTGAGGTCAGGAGTTCAAGACCAGACTGGCCAACATAGTGAGACCTCATCTCTACTAAAAATATAAAAATTAACTGGGCGTGGTGGTGGGCGCCTGTAATCCCAGCTACTTGGGAGGCTGAGGCAGGAGAATCGTTTGAACCCAGGAGACGGAGGTTGCAATGAGCTATAGTGCGCAAGTGCACTCCAGCCTGGGCGACAGAAAGAAACTCAATAATAATAATAATCAAAAAAACAAAAAGATAGAAAGAAAAGAAAAGAAATTGAACAATTACCCCCTTAAGAGGTAGCAGGAGGTCCTGAGTTTGGGGTGGGGAGGACACCGGACTCCCCGGGGACGCCGGATGTGAATGTTCCAGGTGTGTTCTTCAGACCACCCCACATACAGGTGGGCCATATGTCTAGGGCTGATATTTGCTTAAAGTTTCCCCATTACATAAAAATTTGAAAATTTGCGGAGATAGTTAGATAGATAGAGAAATCGCTATGCAGAGGAAAACGCTGGGATTTGTCTTGTGGAGGGAGGAGTTCTATACAGGTATTTTCCATGTGGATATTTTTACCTAGTTGTATGATAAACATAATACACAACATACATAGTCTCGTGTTAAACATTGTGTGTTTAGGCATTTAGAAAATATGAGTTTTCATTATAAGAGTAGATGTTTTTCTCAATTTTTGGAAAATAAGGAAATATATGAAAACAAAAATTAAATATTACCCAGATTCTAAATACATAATAATCTTTTTGGTATGTTTCCTTAAACTATATTTTTCCTTTGGGTGTTTAATTTAGTTGAGACCATATGCTATTTGCTAATTTCTAAACATGGTCAGTATAGAAACACTGCTAGAGAGAAGGCTACATGAGAAAGGTTCATTTTTTGCTTTTGAGATCGAGTCTTGCTATGTTGCCCAGGCTGGTGTGCTGTGGTGGGATCTCGGCTCACTGCAATCTCTGCCTCCCCGGTTTAAGTGATTCTCCTGCCTCAGCTTCCCCAGTAGCTGAGACTACAGGTGCCCGCCACCATGCCTGGCTAATTTTTTGTATTTTTAGTAGAGAGAGGGTTGCACCATGTTGGCCAGGATGGCCTTGATCTCCTGACCTCGTGATTTGCCTGTCTTGGCCTCCCAAAGTGTAGGGATTACAGGCGTGAGCCACTGGGCCCAGCCAAGAGGTTTCTTAATCTCAGTGCTTCCGAGGGCTCCAATGACACGTCCCCCTCTGCACCACTTCACCCCAACACTTGCAGTGGAAGAGCCAGGGAGGGCTTAGACAAAACACTCTAAAACCACGTTCCAAATCCCTCCTTACAAATCATCCTTGCACCCAGCTGCCCACTGGCCCCTGTCCTCTGGTTGTAGTGAGAGCTTGGGAGCTGTGAGATCCCTTCTCAGCCACCTGTGCAGAATATCCACGCAGACATTGCTTTCTATATGAACTCAGTCTTTTTAATGTATTGTTTGAAATATTAATTTAATTATTATCCATTTAATTTATTTTTTACAAAGGAACAAAGATCAGGCCCACATTGGAGTTATCCTGTGAATCATCAAGTGCAAACAGAATATGACCGACAGCTCGGTGGCTCACGCCTGTAATCCCAGCACTTTGGGAGGCTAAGGAGGGTGGATCACCGGAGGTCAGGAGTTTGAGACCAGCCTGGCCAACATGGTGAAACCCTGTCTCTACTAAAAACACAAAATTGGCCAAGTGTGGTGGTGCGTGCCTGTAATCCCAGCTACTTGGGAGGTTGAGGAAGGAGAATTGCTTGAACCTGGGAGGCGGAGGTTGCAGTGAGCTGAGATGGTGCCACTGTAATCCAAGCAGAGTTTTCCAGCAAGAGCAAAACTCCGTCTTGAAAACAAACAAACAAAAGAATACGGAACCACATTTACAGAATTTTGAGGAAAAAGTGTTTGTGAACCAAACATTTTCGTTCTATGTCAAATTATCTTCCACATTTAAAGCTAAGAGAAAGACATATTCCTTATATAAGAAAATACGCCACCTGGTACATTTTTTGAAAACAACAACAACAACAAATCTTAAAGGGGATTTCCATTTCTGGCTGTGAAGGAGTATTTTGTATCAGAATAACCCTCCTGCTGAAGAACTGTGAAAGCCAAATAAAATAAACTGTAATATAGTAGTCTGAGAGCATTAAAGAGCAATCAAGGTTGCTGGAATCCGAGGGCCAAGCTGTTAGAAAGGAGAGAAGTACATCAAAGTGCGCTCTTTCTTAGCAGCTGTTCTTGGCCCCTGGGACCCTTCGCTGATTCAGGTCCTGTCATGGGGTATAAAACCCAAACAGAAAGTGGCAGCTCATAGCTTGCCACAGTCAAAAAAATTGGAATTCAGGATACAAAGTTGTCAGGACTTGATGGACCATGAACACAGAGAAAAGGGAACCAGGAAAAATTGTGTCTATGTGATTTCTCTTCAAACCATTTCCTGTTGTCCGAGCTTGTGCATGTGAACAGTGTGATGCCCAGAAGCCAAACAGAAGCAGCTGCTAAGAGGCTGCAGAGCTAAGCCAAGATGCTGGCACGCTCATGGTGATGGGTGGATGTAACTGTCAATTCAGGCACCAAGGAGCAGATGCCCCGTAAGCACCTCAGGTTGTCAGCTGAGACCCAGTCACAGGAGTAAGGGCCAGCAGGGGAGCAGCTTCAGACAAGAGCAACACAGGCTCTGATGGGCTCCGTTTCTGCTGGGCCGTGGGCAGATGGCCTGCATGCACTCTGTTTCCTGCCACAAGGAAAGACAGCCTTTCTGTAGGAAGGGAACATATTCCTCGCCACACCATGTTTTGTACTCAATCCTTAGTTACCAGGCAAGAACAGGGGAGGAGGCACCAGCTGTCAAGGTACAGTCCAGGGGAGTCGTTGCTGCATCAAGGAAGTAGCTGTGCTCCCTGAGGCATTGATGGGGTGCTCCTCCGTGGGCCAGATGTGATCCAGGTGGGAGGGAAAATCAGCCTGAAGCCACTTTAAGACCTTGTCCAGAGGCCAGGATGGAGGAGGTAATGAACTGCAACTAAGAGTCTGCAGGGAGAACTACAGGTGGGCTGAGGGGAAGCAGCTGGTTCATTTTGGAGAAAGAGCATCAACCACTTTGGAAGACAATGGGCAGTTCTTAGAAAACCAAACATACTCTCACTGTGGGATCCAGGATTCACAGTCCTTGACATTTACCCAAAGAAGGTGAAAACTCATGTTCACAGAGATAATGACACACAGATGTGTACGGCAGCTTTACTCATAATTGCCAAAGATTGGAAGCAATCAAGATGTCCTACTGGGAGTGGATGGATGAAAAAGCTGTGGTATGCCTATACAATGGAATATTACTCAGCTCTAAAGAAGACATGAGCTATTAAGTAATGAAAACATGTGGAGGAAACTTAAATGCGTATTACCAACTGAAAGAGGCAGATCTGAGAAGGCTTCTTCGTGCACACTGCATGATCCCAACTTTATGGCATTCTGGAAAAGGCAAAGCTAGGAAGACAGTTAAAAAGATCAGTGGTGTCAGAGATTAGAGGGGAGGGAGGGATAAGTGGGTGGAGCACAGAAGTGTTTAGGGCACTGAAATCACTCTGTATGATACTATAGTGATGGACACATCTCATTACACATTCATCAAAGTCTATAGAATATACAACACCAAGAGTGAAGTCTAACATAAACTATGGGCTTTGAGTGATGATATGTCAATGTAGGCTCATCAATTGTAACAAATGTACCACCCTGGAGGGGATGTTGATATGGGGGACTGTAAATGCATGGGGCTATGCATGTGGCGGCCACCTCCTTGGCTACCTGAATTAACAGTTATGTCTGTATCTTCTCAATTTCACTGCAAATCTAAAACTGCACTAAAAAAAGTCCTGATTAAAAGCAAAAAAAGGCATCACCCATGTCGCATGTGTTGCAATTGGAAAAATCCAATAGGAGAATCTCTAAAATACCCACAAGGGTGTCTATGAGAGAAAGAAACAGCTAGCCATACTTGTCACAAAGATCGCCCTGCTGTAGTATGTTTCCTTTTCCCTAATCCCATCTTTCCTGGTCCTGATTCTAGAGGCATCAAAGACTACAGTTGGCAAGCTGTGGTAGGAAGTGAATGCTGGGGACACGGGGAAGAGGGAAGGGGCTAGTGCTCACAGTTCTCTTTGCAGGTGGCTGGTGGAGAGGAGATTTGATACTCAATCAAAGGGCTTTGACTACTGTCAGGGACTGGATATATTAGTTTCTGAACTGAGACTGTTAGCAACTTAAAGTGACAGTAGAACCTCAGAGTAAGCTGAAATGTCATGACAAGTGTTCAGTTAAGGGCCTCTAGGCACCTTGCAGAAACAAACATAAATCATCCCTGGAGGAAAGCATTGCTCTGCAAGCCCCTCTGAATTCCTATGGTTTAAATTCAACCTCACATGAACTCAAAATAAAACTTACCAGCAGTCAAAAAGCAAGTCATAGCTAGTGACAGTTAGCAGAAGTAAACAGATTTAGACCATTCATGGCTTTAGACTGTAGACCTTGCAGATACAGGACAAAAAAAAAAAAATACAAAATGAAATCATCAAATGAATTAAAAAAGAGATTATCAACAGTAGCTAAAGAGACTTGAAAATTAGCAATAAAACTTCTAGAAATAAAAATATATATAATGACTGAAATTAAAGCTCAATTTTTGTTTTAAAAACATGTTAATGCAAATTAAAAGAAAATTCATAAATGAGAGGAAAGTTTCTGAAGATATCACCCACAAAGAGGAAAGAGAGAAAAATATAGAAGAGAAAATATAGTCATAGAGGATAAAATGAAAAGATAGAACGCCTTAGAGTTAAAACGAGAGAATACAGAGGATGGGGCAAGGAGGGAATATTCAAAGAGATTGTGCCTAAAAAATTTTCAGAATGATGAAAGTTATTCTTCCACAATTTAGGAATAACAAACAAGGAAAGTAAAATACATTCCATTATAGCATTTCACTGATACCTTGTCATATAAGAGACAAAGAGAAGATCTTAAAAGAATCCAGAAAGAAAAGAGAAAGGTACAAAAGAAAGAAAATGGACAACAATAGCAGGTAAGTTGGGAGGGAGGTGATTGAAGTTAAAATTTTTATATATCTCTGAAGGAGGGTAAGATTTGATGAACACTTGACATTGTTAAATTTGCATAGTAAGATTTCAAGGGTGATCACTGAAGGAATAAAAATAGAGTTTACAATGTTCAAATTAGCACAGGGGGAAAACTGAATTAAAAAAACACTCAATCCAAAAATATGAAAGGAAGGAAAAAAAAAGAAGCATGAAGAATGTGGAATAACTAGAAAGCCCAGGTATATGGCTGAAACGATTGGAAAAAGTTCATATATTTCAATAACATAGTGAACAGAAAAGAACTAAAGTTGTCATTTAAAAGGCAGAGCTTAATCAAATTGGATGAAAACTAAAATTCGCTATTTGCCCTTAAGAAACAGCAAACCTACAAATTAAGGGCATAGAAAAGTTAAAAGTAAAAGGATAAACCAAACAAATAAAACAAACAAATAAAAACCCCCAAACAAATATAGGGTACCCATAGTGATACCAAAAAAGACAAAAACCAATTATTTAAAATATAAAATGTAAAAGATTCAATTCACCAGTATTACATAGCAATTCTAAATTTATATGCACTTAATAAAATGGATACAAAATAAAGAAAACAAAAATGCAGAAAAGGTCAAGGAAAAATAGATAAATCCTCCATTAAATCACCTTGCTTGTATTTGACTGGTTACAAATACATAAAGCAGGATAGAGAAGACCTGAACACAAGTTAAAAACTTGACTTAATGGGTGTATATTGAGTCCTGTACCTGAGAACTCTGATAACTAAGGAACACATCATCTTCTCAAGAGTACATGCAGCATTTGCAAAAATTGACATGCAGTGGTCCTTAAAGCAAGTCTAGCAAAACTTCAAAGAATTACTATCAGAAAGAGATGACATAGAATTATAAGGGGCATACTCATTACCCAAACAGAGGATAAAGTTAAAGCAGTAATTTGAGGAAAATAGAAGTAAATATATGAGAAAAGAAGGATTCAGAATTAGTGAATTACAGAGCCAACTAAAGTTAGGGAAAAAAAGAAAACAGAATAAACTCAAGAAAGTAGCAGGAATGAAAAAATAAAAACAAAGAAAAGAGGAGAAATGAATGAAATAGTAAATAAAAAAACACCAGAGAGATTTGACAATGTCAGAAGTTGGTTTTGTGAAAAACACTAACAATACTGATACAACTTCATTGACTTTATAAAAATGAGAGATGGCACAAGTAAACAATTAGGAATTAAAAAAGGGATATACCCATGAGTACACAAGATATGATGAAAGAAAATTCTATAAAGAAATTTCATGCCAGTAATTAGAATATTTAGATAAAAGGATGAATTTCTAGAAACATCTAACTAGCCAAAACTAGTTCAAGGAAAAAATAACATAAACAGTCCTACAACGATTAATTAAAGATAAAATTTGTAGTTTAAAATGTTTTCACAAAGAAACCCAGGCCTGGGCAACGTGCCAAAACCATATTTCTACAAAAAACACGAGAGTAAGCTGAGCATGGTGGCATACGCCCGTGGTCCCTGCTACTTGGGAGGCTGAGGCTGGAGGGATCACTTGAGCCCAGGTGATCGAGGTTGCTCATTCAATTATAATCACACCACTGCTCTCCAGCCTGGGTAACCAAGTAAGACCTTGTCAAAAGAAAAGCAACCCAGGCCCAGATGCTTAATTTAGTGCATTTTACCAATCTTTCAAGGAAGAGAGAATTATAATACCACAGAAGTTCTTCCTGAGAGTTAGAAAAAGAGGGAATTTACTTTCTGAGGCTGGTATCATCTTGATTCCAAAACAAGACAAAAATAATATGAATTTACTTATGAACATTGTCACAATATCTTAAATCAAATATTGGTAAATTAAATCCAGCAATGTATAAAAAACATGGTCACACTGGGTTATATTGAGATAAAAATTGGTTTAAAAATAGAAAATTATTTTATTGCAATTGTCAATCACCAGAGTAGAGGAGAAGAGCATTAAGGTGATCTCAACAGATGCACACAAAGCACTTGATAGTGTTCAACATCTATTCATAATTACCATTACTACCAATATAATTTGTAAATTCAATGCAAGCTAGGATTTGAATAAATGTAGATTTATAAGCAATGCTGATTCTAAAATGCATGCAGAAAAGCAAATATCCAACAATATCAGAAATTCCTGAACAAGTAAAAGGCGCAGATGGGGAACCTGCCTTATCAGACATCAAGGTTTAATATAAAGCTCTAATAATTATTATAATCCAGTATTGGCTCAGATCTACAGAAATATAGACCAATGGAACAGAATCGAGAGCTGGAAACAGATCCCATTCATAGGAATGTGAGTTGCCCAGTGAAGAAAGAATGGACTATCCAATAAATGGTGTGGAGGTAATTGGCTGTTTATGAGGAAAAATGGAAACTGGATTCCATCATCATACCATACACTAAAATCAATTCCACATGGATTACAGACCTTTAGAAAAAAATTAGGAGAATGTCCTTATGTTCTTGCAATAGAAAGGATTTCTTAACAAGACAAGACATAAAAAGCATTAGGAAGAGGGTGATATATTTAATCACAGAGAAACAGGGCCAGAGCATGCACAGGCCTGTAGGGTCAAGAAAGGTATTTGGTTGTCTTGCCTGGAAAGACAGTGGAGGGTTTTGAGCAAGAGTATTATGTGTTATTATTTTTTTTCAGGTAGTGTCTCGCTCTGTTGCTCTGTTGCCAGGCTGGAGTGCAGTGATGCAATCTCGGCTCACTGCAACTTCCATCTCCCTGGTTCAAGTGATTCTCCTGCCTCAACATCCTGGGTAGCTGGGATTGCAGGCACGTGCCACCACACCCAGCTAGGTTTTACATTTTTAGTAGAGATGGAGTTTCACCATATTGGCCATAATGGTCTCGATCTCTTGACCTTGTGATCCACCTGCCTTGGCCTCCTAAAGTGCAGGGATTACAGGCATAAGCCACCATGCTGGGCCACGTTTTACACTTTTAAGAACCACTTTGGCTGCTTTGTGGATAATAGACTGTAGGAGGCAGGAATGGAGGACTGAAACTAGCTAGTAAGAAGTCTCTTAAATTGTGAATGGGAGTTCACTCATGATTTGGCTTTCTGTTTGTCTATTTTTGGTGTATAGGAATGCTTGTGATTTTTGCACATTGATTTTGTATACCGAGACTGCTGAAGTTGCTTATCAGCTTAAGATTTTGGGCTGAGACAATGGGGTTTTCTAAATATACAATCATGTCATCTGTAAACTCTCATTCACAATTGCTACAAAGAGAATAAAATACCTGGGAATACAACTAACAAGGAATGTGAAGGACCTCTTCAAGGAGAACTACAAACCACTGCTCAAGGAAATAAGAGAGGACACAAAAAGATGGAAAAACATCCCATGCTCATGATTAGGAAGAATCAATATCATGAAAATAGCCATATTGCCCAAAGTAATTTATGGATTCAATGCTATCACCATCAAGCTATCAATGACTTCACAGAATTGGAAAAAAACACCTTAAACTTCATATGAAACCAAAAAAGAGCCTGCATAGCCAAGACAATCCTAAGCAAAAAATACCAAGCTGGATGCATCACACTACCTGATTTCAAACTACACTATAAGGCTACAGCAATCAAAACAGCATTGTACTGGTACCAAAACAGAGATATAGACCAACGGAACAGAACAGAGGCCTCAGAAAGAATGCCACACAACTACAACCATCTGATCTTTGACAAACCAGATGAAAACAAGCAATGGGGAAAGGATTCCTTGTTTAATAAATGGTGTTGGGAAAATTGGCTAACCATATACAGAAAGCTGAAACTGTATCCCTTCCTTACACCTTATACAAAAATTAACTCTAAATGGTTAAAGATTTTAACATGAGACCTAACACCATAAAAACTCTAGAATAAAACCTAGACAATACCTTTCAGAACATAAGCATGGGCAAGGACTTCATGACTAAAACGCCAAAAGCAATGGCAACAGAAGCCAAAATAGATGAATGGGATCTAATTAAACTTAAGAGCTTTATGTACAGCAAAAGAAAATATCAATAGAGTGAACTGGCAACCAACAGAATAGGAAAAAATTTTTGCAATCTACGCATCTGATAAAGGATTACTGTCTAGAATTTATGGAAAACTTAAACAAATTTACAAGAAAAAAACAAACAACCCCATCAAAAAGTGGGCAAAGGATATGAACAGACACTTTTCAAAAGAAGACATTTATGCAGCCAACAAACATATGAAAAAAAGATCATCATCACTGGTTATTAGAGAAATGCAATCAAAACCACATTGAGATACTACTTCACACCAGTTAGAATGGTGATCATTAAAAAATCAGGAGACAGAGGGGAGATCCAAGATGGCTGAATAGGAACAGCTCTGGAGTGCAGTTCCCAGTGAGAGCAATGCAGAAAGTGAGTGATCACTGCATTTCCAAACAAGTTTTTACCGCCCACAGACCATGGGATTCCCGGCCGAAAAGCGCCACAAGTTTCCAGAATGGCTGTTTCAGCCAGCATCATGGGTTTCCCCACAAAAACTCACACAAATCTGGGTGGCCGTTTCAACTGGTGCCTGTAATGCCTGGGAGACAGAGCCAACCATTCAACTGAAAAAGAGGGGGCTGAAAACAGGGAGCCAGGTGATCTGGCTCGGCGAGTCCCACCTCCACAAAGACTAGCAATCTGAAATGCTCTGGATTGAGAGTTTTGCAGCTAGTGCAACTGGACCCGGGACAGTCCAGCTTGGTTGGGGGAAGGGTGTCTGCCATTTCTGAGGCAGTCCACCATTACTGAGGCAGTCTGCCATTACCGAGAGAGTCTGCCAGTACTGAGGCAGTTTTAACTGTACCTATGTAAACAAAATTGCAATGAAGTCTACACAGCAGCTGGTCAGAGCCCATGGCAGCTCAGCAACACCTCTGCTGGTGGACTGTGACTAGGCTACCTCCTTGCCGGGCAGGGCATCTCTGAAAAAAGGCAGCAGCATGTCAGGAACTTATCAATAAAGCCCCACCTTCCCAGGCCAGGGCACACAAGAAAAGAGGCAATTATGAGTTCCGCTGCAGCAGACTTAAACGTACCTACCCAGCAGCTCTGAATGGAACAATGGAGCTCCAAGCATGACTCTTGAGTTCTGATAAGGGACAGACTGTCTCCTCAAGCAGCTTCCCGACTCTCTTAAATCCACAAAGGCACCTTATAAAGGAGAACTCAGGCTGACATCTGGAGGGTATCCTTCTGGGAAGAAGATAACAGAAGAAGAAACTGGCAGCAACTCTTACTGTTCTGCAGCCCCCACAGGTGAGCCCCAGGCAAGCAGGGTCTGGGGTGGTCCTCCAGCAGTCCTACAGCAGAGGGGCCTGACTGTTAGAAGGAAAACTAAAAAGCAGAAAGAAATAGCTTCAACATCAACAAAAAGGACATCTACTCAGAGACCCCATCCGAAAGTCAACAACTACAAAGGCCACAGGTGGATAAAACCATGAAAATGGGAAGAAACCAGTGCAAAAAGGATGAAAACACCCAAAACCAGAACGCCTCTCCTCCTCCAAAGGATCACAACTCCTCACCAGCAAGGGAACAAAACTGGATGGAGAATGAGTTTGATGAATTGAAAGAAACAGATAATAACAAACTTCTCTGAGCTAAAAGAACATGTTCTAACCCAATGCAAAGAAACTAAGAACCTTGATAAAAGGTTAGAAAAAATGCTAACTATAATAAACAGCTTAGAGAAGAACATAAACAACTTGATGGAGCTGAAAAACACAGCATGAGAACTTTGCAAAGCATACACAAGTTTGAATAGCCAAATAGACCAAGCAGAAGAAAGGATATCAGAGATTGAAGATCAACTCAATAAAATAAAATGAGAAGTCAAGATTAAAGAAAAAAGACTGAAAAGAATGAACAAAGAAATATGGGATTATGTGAAAAGACCTAATTTATATTTGATAGGTGTACTTGAATGTGACGGAGAGAATGAATCCAAGCTGGAAAACACTTTTCAGGACATTATCCAGGAGAACTTCCCCAACGTAGCAAGACAGGCTAACATTCAAGTCCAGGAAATACAGAGAACATAACAAAGATAGTCCTCAAGAAGAGCAACCCCAAGGCACATAATCATCAGATTCACCAGGGTTGAAATGAATGAAAAAATGCTAAGGGCAGCCAGAGAGAAAGGTAGGGTTACTCACAAAGGGAAGCCCATCAGACTCACAGTGGATCTCTCGGCAGAAACCTTAGAAGCCAGAAGAGAGTGGGAGCCAATATTCAACATCCCTAAAGAAAAGAACTATTAACCTAGAATTTTTTTTTTTTTTTGGTGTAAAAGAAAATTAGCTTTATTTGAGAAGTCAGCAATGAGCTTGAGATCAACCTAGAATTTCATATCCAGCCAAACTAAACTTCATAAGTGAAGGAGAAAGAAAATCCTTTACAGACAAGCAATTGCTCAGAGATTTCATCACCACCAGGCCTGCCTTACGAGAGCTCCCGAAAGAAGCACTAAACAAGGAAAGAAACAACCGGTACCAGCCACTCCAAAAACATTTGATCCAGCAATCCCATTACTGGGTATATACCCAAAGGATTATAAATCATTCTGTTATAAAGACACAAGCACAGGTAAGTTAATTGCAACACAGTTTACAATAGCAGAGACTTGGAACCAACCCAAATGCCCATCAATGATAGACTGGGTAAAGAAAAAGTGGCACATATATACCATGGAATACTATGCAGCCACAAAAAAGCAGGAGTTCATCTCCTTTCCAGGGACATGGATGAAACTGGAAACCATCATTCTCAGCAAACTGACACAAGAACAGAAAACCAAACACTGCATGTTCTCACTCATACATGGGTGTTGAACAATGAGAACACATGGACATAGGGAGTGGAACATCACACACTGGGGTCTGGGGCGTGGGGGACTAGGTGAGGAATAGCAGGGAGGAATGGGGAGGGATAGCATTAGGAGAACTACCTAATGTAGATGATTGAGTGTTGGATGCAGCAAACCACCACCATGGCACATGTATACCTGTGTAACAAACCTGCATGATCTGTACATGTACCCCAGAATGTACCCCAGAACTTAAAGTTATAATAAAAAAAAAGAAGTCTATTACTGCAGCCTAGTCATGAGCTCTTGGATAAGGGTGGTTATGGTGGAGATAGACGGGATGGATTCAGAATATATTTTGTAAGAGAAACTGATAAAGTAGACATGGATTTTAACTGAATGAACTAAATCAAAGGCAAGTCTGAAGATTTTTGGCCTGAGCAATTGGGCAGCTGTGACGCTATTTACTGAAATGGAGAATCCAAGGAAGGAACTATTTAAGGGGCAGCAGAGAAAGGATCCAGGAATTCTGTCTTGCCTTTTAGCCAGCCAGTTGACTTGGTAAAGAAGGCATTTAGATGCGCAAGTATGGAGCTGAGGTCAGGAGTGGAGATACATAAATCTGGAGACTCATCAGTATATAGACGGTATTTATAGACATAAACTAGGTAATTTGGGGTCATGCCACAAAGGATCTATGTGTCAAACAAAAGCATTTACTCAACCTGGAATATTTATATACTCAAAAAAATTTTGATGATTAAAAATTTTTGAGACTACTTGTATTAGAGAGATATGTTACTTTCTTACAATTTAGTAAATGGACAAATAAAATTAACACTTTGTTTAGTGGTTCTTATTAATGGATATTGAACTGTCTTACCATTTGCATTTAGTAATAGAAAACACAGCACGCGGAGTGGAGAGAACAGGGTTTTTGTGCTTGCTCTGCTGCGTCTAAGTTGTGAGGGTTTGAGTAAGTTGCTAATCCCTTTTTCTTACAGATTTCTCAAGGGTGTTGGACTAAATGCCTTTTAAGATTATATGATTACAATGGAAAGGGCATTATAAAAAACATTATTGGGGCTGGGTGTGGTGGCTCATGCCTGCAATCCCAGCACTTTGCTCCCAAAGTGAATCAGGTGAATCAGGTGAGGAGTTTAAAACCAGCCTGGCCAAGATGGTGAAATGCCGTCTCTACTAAACAGACAGACAAACAAACAAACAAACAACAACAACAAAAATTAGCTGGGCATAGTGGCAGGTGCCTGTAATCCCAGCTACTTGGAAGGCTGAGGCAGGTGAATTGCTTGAACCTGGGCAGCAGAGGTTGCAGTGAGCTCCACGCCACTGCACTCCAGCCTGGGCGACAAAGTGAGACTGTCAAAAAAAAAAAAAAAAAGAAATTCTTGGTAGCAACATTAGCATTTCTGTTACAAGGAACTGACTTTGTTAAAAAAAAAAAAAGGTAACAAGTCACATGGGGTTAGGAGGAGAAAGGGAAATAGTAGAGCTAAATATTCTGCACTTGCAATCAGCAGGATTTAGGAATTGAGAGGAGAGAGAAGAAAGAGAGGGAAGCTAGCAAGATGCTGAAGGGCAGAAGCTTCACTGGGGTTGGTGTGACCAGCAACACCCTGGCAGGCAGGCAAGTCAAAGCGGCTTTGGAACCAGGTTATACTATGTTCATCTGTTGTTTGAATTGCTACAATGTAAAGTTCTTTGATCTTCTCCAGCCACCTGTATAAAGTCTGCCAAGTGGAGTATTGGTGTGAACGTGGGCTTTACCTGTTGCTTGTTTTCTGAATTTTGTTTGTTTGGGGGAAAATGAAGGAAAGCCATTTCCATATCTGGAATGATGTGGTACAGAACAGAAGCAGCTCATAGAGGACTATGCTAGGATTCACATTTACATCCAATTCAGTAGAAATAGGGGCTTGCCGTCAGGGGTAACCACAAGAATGTGAGGCTGCTCTGGGAAGCCCCAGCCATCGATTGGCAGAATGCCAGACTGTCTGCACATCTTGGTACTGGCATTTAATCCAAGGGAGTTAAAAGATCAGGGTGACCCTCAGCTCTCATTGGCCCTTATTGGCTCTCTAAGAACAAAACTTGTAGATTCTGAACAATTCTGAGTATTCCACCAGTTCTTCATATAATACTTACGTTGCTATGACAGATTTCTTTGCATTATTTGAGGCAATTCCATCTATGTATTTTTCTACTTCTGACTGGTATTTTTATAAAGGGATTCTTAAAACCATTTTTATTTAGTCGTTTATATTTTAATCTAGCTTTTAATAGGAAATTGTGGAGAAACAGAACATGAGTTTAAAACATACTTGTATTCACAAGTGAGTCACAAGCTAAAACAAGATATTTCTCTCTCTCTCTCTCTCTCTCTCTCTTTTTTTTTTGAGACAAGGAGGGTCTCACTCTGTCACCCAGGCTGGAGTGCAGTGGCGCAATCATGGCTCACTGCAGCCTCCACCTTCTGGACTCAAGCGATCCTTCTACCTTAATTGCCTGAACAGCTGGGACTACAGGTGTGCAGAACCACACGTGGCTAGTTCATTATTATTATTATCTGTATTTTTTTAAGAGATGGATTTCCCCATGCCGCCCAGGCTAGCCTCCAGCTCCTGGACAAGTAATCCTCCTGCCTTAGCCTCCCAAAATGCTGGGATTATAGGCATGAGCAACCACATCCAGTAAACCAGGATATTTTCTAATGCAGAAGAAGGAAAAATTGTATTTATGTTTTTCTTATGCAAGAACTTTTTTGTTTGTTTATCTCTACAGGATGACAAGGAACTATTCAGCATGAAGAGGAATAAAGACAAAAACTAGATTTTATTGGAAAAAATGTTGGGGGGGTAACCTAAGTTTCAAAATTTCCTCTTAGTAATTAGATTTATTTTCCAATTTTTCCCTAATTATTCTAAAATAAAAATTTGAAAACTCATGATTAACATTTTAAATTATTTTATTTTTTGAATGTTCAAACAAAATTTATGTATTAAAAAAATGTAGTATGGGCCAGGCACGGTGGCTCATGCCTGTAATCCCAGCACTTTGGGAGTCTAAGGGGGGCGGATCACCTGAGGTCAGGAGTTGGAGACCAGCCTGGCTAACATGGTGAAACCTTGTTTCTACCTAAAATACAAAAAATTAGCCAGGCATAGTGATGCACACCTGTAATCCCAGCTACTTGGGAGTCTGAGGCAGGAGAATTGCTTGAAACTGGGAGGCGGAGGTTTCAGGGAGCCAATATCACGCCACTGCACCCCAGCCTGGGCAAAAAGACTGAAACTCTATCTCAAAAAAAAAAAAGTAGTGTGATAAGTTCATGGTGAGACATTCAGCAGTCAATACAGCTGAAGGATACATAGCAGCTCCACACTGATACACTGGCAAGATCACGAAGAGCAATGCACCACCCAGATCTAAGTATCTGCAGGCCATTTCATACACGCTTCTTTAGAGACACCACCCTGAAAACATCTTGTCAGCTAAGGAAGAGTACGAGTACATATACAATCATAAACACACACTGACCACTGATCACGACTTCATTTAAAAATCGGCAAACAATATGGTGGCAACATTGATATGTAAATTTCTAAAATGTTGATTCTTAGGTTTAGTTGGCAAAGACCACATTTACAAATAAGGATGAGTTTCGTGTTCCAGGTAGAAATCAGATACACTAAACTGTCCCAAAATAATAGTTTCCTATTGTTTGAAAATACTAGTTTAAGATTGTAAAATGCATAGATCTTTAATAGAAGAATCGGCTGTGCCAGAGTTCTCCCGTTTCACAGTATTCCTTTTTATTTCAAATGCTAGTTATTTGTTATGCTGTAGGTTTTAACTATTACAACAAGAAAAGGCAACTATTTAGGGAAGAGGCAGATAAAGGAAAAAGGAATGCATGCAAGGCATTTTTTTAAGGTGCAATAAACTTAATAGTGTTTTAGGAAGACGAGAAAACAATTATTTAAGGCTAGCTTTGTTCTCATTGAATGACAACAGTGGACTAAATACTGAGTTCTTTTCTGTGAATCCAGTAATCAATGCCTTGGTCGCCATATTGGTAATGTCTAGGGCAGTCACCGTGGTACCCACCATGCTAGCCATCTGGGTATTCTGTGTGATAATCACTGTTACTGATTTTCAAACCATTTGTTTCTGTTCCTTGGTTTCTGTTGTGAATGATAGGTTCTGTCAGAGCAGCATAGTATTTGCGACCATATACTTGACTCCCAAGCCCATGCACACCCATTCCTTTCTGGGAAGCCACTTTGTTGGTACCCATCTGTAGAGAAATTGTAGAGTGATCTACTGGCTGTAATGTTCACTTCTGATAGCAGATGTCCCTTCTGCTGTCTAGTGCTAACATCCTCGCCTGGCTCTCTGCTTTGTTAGTGCCCATCTGCAGACAAATCATGATCTGGTCAAAGGGTTTGTCAGTTTGCATTTTGGGATCCTAAAGATGCTTGTAGTCCCATAAGCTGACATACGTGCCTGGCTGGCACCTTGTTGGTTCCCATCTGCAATCCAATGACCGTTTATCCAGCTTTTAATTTTGCTTCATCCTAACGTCTTGTTTTTTCTGCACATTTAACCCTGATGTCCATGGTTGTGCCCTTTTGTGCTTGCCAGACCTATCAAGGCCACCAGAGTAGTCTGAGCCTGGGTCATGTTTCCATTCTAAAAAGATCACTTACTTTAACTATGTCATGTGGCTTCATACCATAAGCCTGAATAGCTTTAGCAAAGTTGCCAATATTCTCAGCCACGGCCAGTTTAATAGGGTCTGACTGATCTTCTTCACTGGGCCTGCCTGCAGCTTGTTGATGAGTTCACAGAGGAGGATACCATCCTTCACACCCAGCTGGAGGTGGGTGCCAATGCTCCTGCCTGTCACCTCTGCTATCCAGTTGTGAAGATCTTCTGTTTGATGATCCTATTTGGAAGCAATCTTGCTCTGGACTTTGGCCAAGAGCTGGTAGGAAGGAGCCTTGTTGAAGTGGGCCATGGTAGTTTGTGTGGCGGGACGAGGCTGTGCTCAGGAGTCCAGGGTCTCTCATGCTTGGCTTCCCAGCTCCTGGCCCGGGATGCTTTGAGTTGGCTCTCCTGGGCGCCTGGGTGCCACCGGGTTTGCAGACGCTCCCGGGCTGCTCCAGATACCGCTGGTTGCATTGGTCTCTACCTGCATGGTGGCTCCCTACAAATTCAACTTTTTATTTTGCCTAAAAACACTTTTCATTTTTTGTGAGGGATATAAAAATAAAAATATGCCTCCTAGTTACTTCTAGTTTATCCGTTAGTCTGTGGAACAAGGGCAGTAGAGAAAAGAGCAAAGACTGGTCAGAGGCTGCAAGCTGAGCTGCTTGCGTGGGGGAGTCTGATCTGTAAGAATTCCAGCTCAGGGGCTGGAAGGGCTAGGGGTGAGGTCTTTGGTATGGTGGCGAAGAGGACAGGTGCCAGAAGACGGAAGGGCAAATGTAGTCTTAGTTTTCCTTAAAAGTGGAAAAAGATAGAGTTTGCTTACGGTTACGAGTGAGTTCATCACGTTTCTCTTTCAGCTACTTTTAAAAAATTGTATTCCACGTATTGTCCCGCCATTGCTTTTCTTTTTTTTCTTCTTTTTTATTTTTATTTTTAAAGAGACCAGGGGAGAGCGCGAACGCAGTCCGCATTGCTTTTTAACCAATCTGATGTGAGTGCAGGGTCTGGGCAGGAGGCGTGTGTTGGACTTTCAGGCCCACTATGTATTGTCTGTGACACATTTGCACTTCAGTTTCCCTATCTGTAAAATGGGTATAATAGTGTCCCCCACATCGGGCTGTTGTGGGGAATTAGGGAATTAGGAAGAACCGAACATATCTGGCAGTGACTGGCACATTGTAAACACTATACAATTATCCGTGGAGAAAATCCAGAGGTTTTTATTGGATATTTAGGTGTTCCCCTGTGTTTTTTTTTCCTTTCCTTTTATTTTTCATTTTTTTGATAAGCATAATGTTGTGATGAACATTTGTTTACAAAAGTCTTTGAAAACATTTCTGGTAATTTTCTTAAGATAAATCCTTAGCTATGAAAACATTTGGTAAAAAGTATGTACAATTTTAAGACTTTTGAATTCTATTTCCAAACTGACTAACAGAAAAGCTTTTCCCACCCTTCCTCGTGGCGAAACAGTAGGCATTTCCATTGGAAAAAAAGTTGTGTGTGTGTGTGTGTGTGTGTGTGTGTGTGCGTGTGTGTGTGTGTGTGTCCCAATTTGCTGAGATGTGGGGATGTGGAAATAGTATTTCACTGTTGTTTTAATTTGCATTTATTTGATTAAGGCTCTTGGCTTGATTAATGGCTTCAGCCATTCTTGTGTAATTCTAGTCCAGCGAGCTAGCCACTCCCATCATTGCAGGCGGCTCTCTCATTTCTCTCACTGGTGACTATAGATCACCAGTCCTTTCAACAATTTATCATAGGAAATAGTTTTCAGAATAGGTTGCTTTATTCTGAAGGTGTTCTAGTTTGTCATTGTCCCTCTTAAAATATGGCTCCAGAATCGAACATGCGTGGTCAAACCAGATGTTATGTGTGCCAAGAAATAGGACTGTTCAATTATAATGTGTTTTTCTTTGGAGAATGCATTAGTGTGCAGTTCCCTTTGAGTTTCTCTTGAATCTCGCAGTGATTTGGAGCGGATTTAGGCCGGAGTAGTTTTTTTTTTTTTTTTTTTAATTTATTTTATTGCATTTTAGGTTTTGGGGGCCAGAGTAGTTTTGACTAAAGGACTATTTTTTAAAATTGTGTTTGAAATGGCTGTTTTTCCTTTAACGAATGCTGTTCTGAGACTACACGGTAAAACTAGAGCCATTTGGGCTCTGGATTCTCTTCTTCCATTAGTGTGGCACTGGGTTATATTACCTAATTTAGCAGCCATATTATGCTTTGCTTCCTAAAATGTTGATGGTTAATGGAATGGATTCTTTCTACGTAAAATGACTGAGACACGCATAAGAAGAATGGGGGTGGCTGGCTCTGATTCTGAGAGATTAGCTCAGCTAATGAACAACCTTGGAAAGAGAGAATGGGAAACTTTTTAGTGTTTTGTTGATTGCTCTTCTAGTGCATCAAAGAGATATTAACACCACTGTTGTTTTAAAGCCTTTAAAAATGCATACACCCCATGGTAATTAATGTCCTGTACTCATTCATTTTATTTACTTGCAAAACTCAAGGATAAAGATGGTGGACTTGTGAAATATTTTGAGAGACAATAAATATCGCACACTTATGTATGAAGCTGACTCATGCATTCTATACTAAGGTATGGAAGCTATTATGATCTTTGATGAGGCTAAATTCGAGTGTTACTGCTGGAGTTGGGTAATGGGACTTAGAGGTGGCTGGTGGGAAGGTAGGAATTGTGAGCAGAGATGAGGCATCTAATTTGATGCTGAAGACTGAGATTGTAATAGCTGTCTATCTCTGGAGCAGAGATGGAGCACAAATGGAAGAGACAGCTCTTGCTGAGTCCAGTGGGGTCTGGTATAGAGGGGTGAGATGACGTAGAGGCATCAGCAAACAAATTCACTTGGATGGGGTTTCCCATTGGTGTCTATCTCTATGGTTGAAGCTGTTGATTCACCTGGTGGTTTTGTGATGTTATGAGATGATACCTAACAGGTATGAATCTGAAGTGAGCTAAATCGACATATCTCTAGGATGGGGGACAAAAGAGGAATGGGCATAGTAATGGAGAATTGTGATCTTAATCAACCAGAGGATCAAACTCACTAAGTGAAGTGGGGTTGGATTACTCTTACCTACTATACTCAGTGTAATTCTTTAATAATGGGACATAATTTGAAAGTACTTATCAGTTTTACTGGTAAAAAATCTTAATCCAAATGGGGATTCACAACTGTGTATAAAAATAAACTGATGCATAAACTAAACAGAATCATACTTTAAACTTTAGGAGAAGACACAGTTTTACCTTTCATTAAATACTCCACCAACCATGTTCTCTGGGTAAAATCTCCTGACACTGATGAACTTTTGCATTGCAAGTACGTTTCCTCCCATGTTTCACTGCATATTTTTCTGATACACACAGATGCTTTAAACTTTTTGTTATATCTTACTCATAGAACACAGATGTTGTATTCAACAATTGCAAATGCCATTTTGTTGATGGAATTCTGACTTTGACACATCAGCTTTCCCTAATTGCCCGTGGAGTTCAAGAAAGTAAAATGGTTTCCACATCTTTATAGTGGCTTACCTGGATTTTGCAAACTCATAGATTCAAAATGTGGTATCATATGAAATAACTAAGTGAGGGATAGCAGAGGAAACATAAAATGAGCCTAATGTAATTGCCACAGATCTTGAGACCCCTACTCTCTAGGGAGAAGTTTCTGGAACGCACTGTACCTTTCTATGCCCTGTCTGCTTGGAGATGCTTGCTCTGGTGTCAGGTTTGCCAGAACATTCTTTTAAGAGGAGCTAGCTTCCCTGCTGAACAGGGGTGTTAATTTTTCATGGACTTACACTGTGATGAGGAGCATAAAAAGAATGAGAAAGCTTTAGAAAAATAGCATTGAAACAAAATAAAAGAAGTTCTTCTCTGGTTCTACACAGAAAATGGAGACTGTTGTTGAAATTTTGCTTGTTATCAGAGACAGAAGTTAAATACAGAACAATTTAATGCAATTAACTCTTTGATGTGAATTTCCTGGGAAAGGAAGAAAGATTTTTGCCAAGTCTAACCCATTTATAATCATATTAGATTCCACTTGGAGGCTACAAATAATCACATTTTCATTCTGACAGGCAATTCTGCTTGGTAAAGAATAGCTTAACCCAGGGTAGGTTCCTGCAATGACCCGAGGTAAGTCACTGGCCATGTGAACCTCTTATTCTCCACCTGTTAAGGGAATCTTAAAAGCTTTCTTCTATTACAGAGTTATCCAAATCTACATCAAAAAGTTTTATCATTTAGATAGCGTTTTTCACATTAAATCTGGATTTGCTGCTGTTTTCATAGAAACAATACTAATATTCACTTTTTGATATTTAATCTTACACAAAAAACTGATTTTTTTCCCTGTTTCTTAATAGTTACATACCTATAGTCAACATGTTGTCCCAAATAACTTCAGTCTGTCAAGAACTATTTAAAGTCAATTAGCTAGAACTTGATCTGCAAACATATAAAAGTCAAAGCCACACTGGTTCTTTTTGCCATCTGGCTTGCCTTTCATTTTTTGGAGCATGGGAACACCAGTTGAAGTGATTATGCCCCTCAGTTTGTGATAAGTGATCCTCACTAGTTATGGCACTGAGGGCTGTGGTAGGGAGCTTCTAAGATGGTCCCCAGTAGTCCCCACCTCCTGGTCCTCATTTCCCCAGGTAATACTCTCCCTTTAAGTGTGGGCTGGACCTAGTGACTTGCTTCTAATAAATTGAATACAGCAAATATGAGACCATGACTTCCATCTTGTACACATTCTCCTGCTCTGTCACTTGCTCTGAGGAATCAAGCGGCTGTGCTGTGGGCTGCCCTATAAAGAGGCCCATATGGCCAGGAACCAACAACCATGAAGAACTCAGGCCTTGAGTCCAGCAGCCTGCAAGGAACTATTAACCACGTGAGTGAGCTTGACAATGGATCCTCAGATTGTCATGTGAACCTTCAAAAGAGACTGCAGCCCAGCCCTTGACCGGAGTCATCTGAGAGATGGTGAATCAGAAGCATCCAGCTAAGCCATGCCTGGATTCCCAACCCATACAAACTTTGAGATAATAAACATTTATTGTTGAAAAGCTACCACAGGCCAGGTGTGATCTCACATGCCTATAATTTAGCACTTTAGGAGGTCAAGGTGGCAGGATCACTTGAAGCCAGGAGTTCGAGATCAGCCTAGGCAACAAATAGAGACTCCGATTCTATAAAAAAAAAAAAAAAAAAGCTACTACATTTTAGGATAATACATTATGTAGCAACAACTAATATAAGTACTCACATTTTTAGTTAATTAGTTTTCTTTTTCATGCCCCAATCCTGCTAACATTCTTGTATCTCACTTAAGCACACACCGTAATGTTTTTAATGCTTTTCCTTAAATATATATGAATCACTGGAAAATTAGTAATGTTGTCTTGTATTTACATTCTTTATTTACATGAATGGCACTGTGTTATCAACCTTATTCTATGTTTTAGCTTTTATGACTTCACTCCATGTTTTTGAGATTTATTATAATTTCTTATCTAGGTATAGCTTACTACTTTTGATTATTACCTAACATTTCATCACAGGCATTTTACTCATCCATGTTCCAAGTGTGGACACTTATGACACCTCCAGGAACTTGATACCAGAAAACAATATTGTAATGAGAACAATCACGTCTGTCCTCTTACGGATGTGCCTGTTCATATCTAGAAGTAGAGATTAAGAGGACGATGAGTTGAGATTATGGATAATTAAGAAGCTTTTAGCATTTCTACTGAAATTGGCTTAATTAGTAAGAACCTAACTTGTCTCATGCAACAAGCATTCTGGAGGAAGCATTAGCAGCTCAGTAGTGTAACCAAAGATCTGGGACAGTTTCATCTTTCTGTTCTGTCATCCTCCATAAGTCAGTGTTATTTTCCCCACTGGCCACAAGATGATTGCGGCAGCTCTGAACATCACATACAAGCATGATCACAGCCAGTGTAGAAGAAGAGGGTGAAGGCTTCCCACATATCTTTTTTCATTACAGAGGAAAACTTCTGCCAGAAGTCCTTTAGTGGATGCTTTCTTTGGTCCCATTGACTAGCATTTTATATATACTATAACAGAGACTGTGGAAGCAAGTGTCTGGAATTAAAGGACTCCATAGTGGGAGGCACCCTCTGCCAACAAGGAAAAATCAGAGAAGACTGTGTAGAAGTTTCTATTACATAATATATATACTATTTGTATTCATTAAGTGCTGAATGAATGCTGTATTAGTGTATCAGTCAGTCCTTGTCGAAAGAATGCTGTGAAATAAACTTCCTCAGAACTAAATGACTTAAAACCCAGCAATTTATTATCAGTGATACATCCATGGGTCAGCTGGGTGTTTAGGTAGGCTTGGCTCTGGGTCAGGTTTAGATTGGTTCAGGTCTGTTCCCTGTGTCTCTCCTTCTCCTTGGACTGGTGAACTGTGCTAGGACATATTCTCATGGCCATGGCGGAAGCACAAGGGAGATAGCCTAACCAAGCAACCACATTTTGAGCCTCTGCTCAAGTCACTTCTGTTAACCTACTATCGACCAAAACAAGTCCCCTAGCCAGGTTTTAAGTCCAGGAGCAGAGAAGTGCGCAGGGACGTCTACCGTGAGACTACATTGAGTCACATGGCCAAACCCAATCAGGAGAGGAAATATACCCCTCTGATGGAAGTGGCAGAGAAGTAGTGAATCTATTGGAACAATAATCTGACATATCATAAGCACTTTTTTTCACGCCAGCAGTGCAAGAAGTTTTTGTATGCTAACATCATCACTAACATTTGGTATTTACCAATGTTCACAATTTTTGTCAACCAAATGGACATAAGGTTGTTTTAATTACCTAAAATTATTGTTGGATGAAGTTGAGTATTTCTTCATATATTTATTAACTATTTAGGTTTCTTCCTTCTGTGAATTACCTATTATACATTGGACATTTAAAAACTGAGCTTTCTATTTTTTGTTGTCAATTCGTAGGAATTTGTTGTGTAATGTTGATATTAACCTGCAGTTTATTTTAGATCTTTTATTGTCCTCTCCCATTCTGTCACCTATATGTTAGCCTTGTTCCTGATATTCTACATGAAATAAAAGTCTTCAATTTTGTGGTAGTCAATTTTTTTTCACCTTGTGTTTTTGGAGTGTTATTTTAAAACTCTTTCCATACATCCTAATGTCACAGTATTAAAAAATATTTTTATACTTATTTCACAGTTTTAATTTTCTATGTGGGTTTTCAATCAATTTAGAGTTGAATTTTTATATGCCATGAGGTAGCTAATTGTCTTTATGTTAAGTTTTCCTAACATCAGCTACTAAAAAGTTTCATCCTTTCCTCATTCATTTATAATGCCATCTCTGCTGCAAAACAAATTCCCACATTTACTTGAGTTTGTTTCCAGGTTTCCTGTTCTGTTCCATTGATCTCTGTCTTGGTCAATGCCAAGACTGTTTTTTTTTTTCTTTTTAATTACTTGATCTTTGTTGTTTCTTAGTGTCTGGATAAGCAAGTTTCCTTGCTTTGTTCTTCAGATAGCTTTCTAAATGAATTTGTCGAGTTCATACAAAATTCTGCCAGAATTTTGATTGGAATTGCATTTAATTTATAGATTGATTTGAGAACTATTTTGTTGAAAGTACAGAAAGAGTGGTAAGTTTTTGAAGTCAACGTATTGGAATAAACTTCATTGGGATGATTTAGATACTCTTTCTTATCTGTTTACAATAAGCTGGGTGTCTTATAACGTATTTGATTGCTATTATTACAACAGGAGAAAATGCATGTGAGGAAACATACGTGGGAATTTGGCGAGTTGTAGCTAGCAATCTATCTTTTACCATAACCCCCACTCTCTTTTCCTTAAGGTTCCTGATTACAAATTCTAGTGCTTGTCCTATTCAGTGAATCATTTGGTTCTTCAAGGGATAATACCACTTCTAGCTTTGGATTTAACATTCCATGGAGCTATCTATGTGTCTTCAAATTTGCCCAGTGTTGCATTTGTTCTGGCTGTGTTACCTAATTATCACACAACGTTAATGAGACCAACCTCATTAGAATATTCTGTTGTAGAGCCTTTTAGCTTCTCTCTCACCCTGGCTAGCTATCTTGCAAAGGTATGCTTTTGAGGACAAAGGAAGCCTAGAGAGAGTGCACTTGAAAAAGTGCAAACCCTTCACTGCTCCTGGAAAATACTCAGTCATGTGCTTGCTAATAGACTAATTTTCATATATAAAGGACAAGACCTGATCATTATTTGTAGCTCATTTAGGGTAGTTAATGAGGAGTAGCCTAATTAAGGGGCTGGAAAAAGTATAGCACCAAGGTGGTCTTGAATTGGCTTACTCATCTTTGTCCTGAAAGTCTGCTCATCTTTTTTTAACCTACCAAAAAAGAGTATGAAGGGATGACCCATTTGAATATTTAGCAACATGTTAAATCCAGTTCAGATTCCATATTGTAGGTTTAAAAAAACCCACTGTTTAAAGAGTGCATTTCTAACATATAATTCACTGAGAGGATAAACATGCCTTTCAATGTTCTATTTAAGATAAAAGCTGTATTAAATGAGCCCAGAATTGTTAAACTTAGCTCTGTAAATGTTCAGCAATTTTATATTTTTTCCTTTGCTTTGTCTGCATATCTGCTTTTTCTTTCCAACCTTGGTTGGGTTCTTTTTAAAGTCACTGCCTTCTAAATCATGTAATTTTGAGTAACAAGACAGCTAGGTGACATATTGCAATATTGAAATTGTTGAGTCAGGTCTTCTTCATAATTTCACAACTGTTAAAATTCCCACATTGGAAAATATGACTAATTCCCTCTAATTCTCAAAAGTCTTCTCCAGAGAAAAATCACATTTTGTGCTACTTAAATGCCACAGAAACAGCTTCCTCATGGGTCCACAGTTGGCTCGGTGTGGGGCTAACCTCACAGTAGGTTGATGCTCATAAGTAATTGTGGACTGCATTGAAAGCTCTCCTCAGAAGTGTGCCTGAGAACAGGGCAGAAACCACCATGTAGACCCAAGATGGGCTTTTTTTTTTTTTTTTAGAAAGAAATGCTTTGTGTACAGTTCAGACTGGCAGGTTCGTGCTTTTTAAATTCCCCCTAGAAGTTGTCCAAGTTTCCTCTTGCATACTCCAAACTGCTGAGAGATGGTAGAGACCTCAGAGATTGTTGGATACATATGTGGTCACTACATTTCTTTTGGCAAAACAACTGGAGTCACAGGCCCAGCTGAAATTACTGTTATACCTGTAGATATTTACAGATGCTCTATTTCTGAGAGCTTAAGATGTGCTCTTCCTCAATTGATTAATACAATCCTCACAATCGCCCAATGAAACAGGCGTTAGTACCTTCCCTGTTTTACCGATGATGGGTGCCGGACAGTTAACCTTATTTTGTATATGGGAAAACCGAGTCTCTCAAATTTCACTCTTGACTCTTCATAGCAGATGATATCTGTATGTTGCGCAATCATCTGCTTCTTTCCTTTATGCCATTCTTGTGTGTCTGTTGGCCTGGGGGGACTTTCTTCTTCCACATTCTCAGGGTGCTCGAGCCTCCCTGGCATGTACAACCTGAGAGCTGGAAGTGCCAGGGGAATTTGCATCCCCTTGGGGTGACCTTACCCAGTGGCTGATGATTACAGGAGTCTGGAAGCCTCAGCTCCCTTGCATGGCAGAACAGGACTTACACTCCTGAGTTCCCTGTGGCCTAACCCTCTGCAAGGCTTTGCCTGAGTTCACCTTCTTGCCTGGCCTCGTCACTTTCCAATTCTGCTCCCTGCTCCCTCACTGGCTTCCCCTAAGTGCACATTCAAAAAGTCATTTGTACAGGAATCCTCCTCTCAGGATCTGCTTCTGGGGAGCCCAACCCGAGATGCTCCTCTTTCCTCCGGCTTCACGGGACAGGATGTTCTTGGAGCATTGCTCTTGTGAGATTTAGGTTAATACATTCAAACTTGCAGAAGGTGTGAGTCTTGGAAATTAAAAAAAAGAAAGAAAACTAAATCTAAACCTTTGCATGCCTTTTTTCCCTGATGGTGCGTCTCACCTGGGGATACTTGAAGGTTTTGTTTAACTTTCCACTTACTCATTCCAGGAAATAGTCGTGTACCATATGGTTCTCAGTGGCATTGTTCAAGGAAGGAAAGCTGGATATTTTTATCCTTAAGGCGTCCTCTTTCTTTGATCCAGTCAACTTGTTCTTAATACTTCTCTATCCCCAAACCAGACCCCATCCTTCCAGTTTATGTGCTAGTTCTTTCTGAGGTGAAGAGTCCATCTGCATGTTATTTATTTATTTAGAGACAGGCGCGGCCTCACCCTGTTGCCCAGGCTGCAGTGCAGGGGTTCGATCGTGGCTCACGGCAGCCTTGATCTCCTGGGTTCAAGCCATCCTCCTGCCTCAGCCTCCTGAGTCGGTTGGGACTACAGGTGTGCACCAGCACACCTGGCTAATTATTGTATTTTTGGTATGGGGTTTTGCCATGTTGCCCAGGCTGTTTTCCAATTCCTGGACTGAAGCAATCCTCTTTCCTGAGCCTCCCAAAGTGCTGGGATCACAGGTGTGAGCCACCATGCCCCGCCCTGCTTTTTAAAGTGGAATGAAACCTATTGCGGCATAGAATTTATCCCTAGGAGAAATGAGATTTGTCCTGGAGCAAGAAGTGGTTAGGACTAGAAATCAAGAGAGGCAAGCTCAGCTCTCGGAAATCTGGGATGTGGAGGTTGGGTGACAGGCAGGCAGGTTTTGGGGGAAAGTGTGTATGTTTATATCTGTGTATTAAAAGAACCATGTGGGTAAAGAACTCTAACCTAGTGAGTTCAAGTCAGCATGGCATGCAGTGGAGAGAGAGACAGAGACAGAGAGAGAAACAGAGAGAGGCAGAGAGAGACACACACAGAGAGAGAGACCGAGAGAGACACACAGAGAGACAGAGAGAGAGACACAGAGACAGAGACAGAGAGACAGAGACAGAGAGGCACACAGAGACAGAGACACAAAGAGACAGAGACAGGAGAGAGACAGAGAGAGACAGAGACAGAGACAGAAGAGAGAGAGAGAGACAAGAGACAGAAGAGAGAGACAGAGACAGAGAGAGAAACAGAGAGAGGCAGAGAGAGAGACACACAGAGACAGAGACTGAGAGAGACACACAGACAGAGAGACAGAGAGAGAGACAGAGACAGGAGAGAGACAGAGACAGAGACAGAAGAGAGAGAAAAAGAGAGACAAGAGACAGAAGAGAGAGACAGACAGAGACAGAGAGAGAAACAGAGACAGAGAGAGATACACATACAGAGAGAGACAGAAGAGCGAGACAGAGAGAGACACACACAGGCAGAGAGAGAGAGACAGGAGAGAGAGAGACAGACAGACTGACAGAGGAACAGAGAGTCCATTTCCCTCTCCCACCACACACTGGGATGCAGCGGTGCTGGCAGCACTTTCTCAATGGCTGCAGCCAGGGTGCGCACAGGTTTCAGTGGAGGCATCTACTCTGTACCCAGTTCACCAGAGATCCCAGTAGCGAGGTAAAAATGGCATAAGACCAAATACTGTGTTCCACAAGGGACCCCTTTGGCAGCCGCAGTGACAACTGCCCCAGATAGCAGGGTTCTCCTAGGGACACTTCCCTGGGTGCTGAGGGATCAGAGTTCAATTTCATTGTTTTTGGAGTTAGAACAAGATAATGTGTCTCATTCTCTCTGTAACCTTTATACAGTTTACTAGTATGGTATAGGGGCCCTGCTTTTTAATATCTTTTTACTTAGAACGTGCCTTAGACTGTAACACCCTAATCTCTTGAAACGAGGTGTTCCCTGCCTTCGGTATTTGTGCTGTGGACTTCGGGATGCTTCCTCTGTTTCTGGACTTGGAGATGGGGCCCCTCTGTGAGCTCCTCTAGCCTTCCCTCAGAAGCAAGACCTTAGTAGTGACACATTTTCTGTCTACTGGCTCCGAGAAGAAGTCTGCTGCCAATGTGAGGCTCTGAAAAAGTTCGCGTCCTATTTTCTGAATTCCTCCTGTTCTATGTGCCTTCAGGGAAACATGTGTTCTCTTTTCTAGATCAGCTCTGATTCTGCGCCCGATCCAGGCAGCATGCCCACGGTTTCCTGAGTCCTTAGATAGCTCTTATCTGACCTACCCTCTCTTACTCAGTGACAAGGTAAAAAGAGCAGAAAAATCCTGAAGCCAATAGACTGCTGTTTCAGAGACTCCCCTCTGAACCCTGCTAGTTTGGTGACTTTGAACACACCTCACTTAAACTCTTTGAAGCTGCTTTTCCTCTTTAAAAAGGGGGACAATAACATCTCCTTCTTTTATTTTAAGAATTAGATGTTTTAAGATATTGAAAACAACTTATAAAGTGTGAAACACTTATTATAGTCATATAAGGCATGTTTTATTACATTATACACAGCTCAGATTCAGCTGCTTCACTGTATCTAGATTTTAGGATTCTGAAAGTTAAGAACTATTATTTTAAGAGTCTTGAAATGCTTTAGAATAAGAATTCGTGTAAGGAAACATAGGATGTGGAAGAATCTTCCAGAACGCAGACTGAGGGGACTCCTGAAGACAGAAGTCCTTGAACATGACGTGTTCTCCCCGTTGATGCCTGTGCTCAAAGGAGACTCGGCCAGGGAGGCTGAGCAAACAGCTGAGAGAAAGAAGTGTGTGCATGTGAGTGTGTGTGTGTGAGTATGTGTGTTTGCGTGTGTGAGTTTGTGATGCATATGTGTGTGTGTGTGTGTATGTGAAAGAAGTGTGTTTGCATGTGTGAGTTTGTGATGCATGGGTGTGTGAACGTATGTGTGTGTGAGAGTATGAATGTTTGCATGTGTGAATTTGTGATGCGTGTGTGTGTGTGTATAGTGTGTGTGTGAGAGACAGTATGCATATTTGTGTGTGCGAGTTTGTGGTGTATATGTGTGTGTGAGTGTATGTGAGTGTGTGTGTGTGTGTGTGTGTACAGTGGGGAGAAGGAGGAACTGCACTGTGCTAAATATTTTATATAATTTATGTGATTTTCTTCTTCTACCAACCCTATGAGACGGGTATTACTATTTCTCACCTTTTTTGCATTTAAAAAAATTGCGATGAAAACATGCAACAAAAAATTTACTGTCATTGTTTTGCAACAGATCCCCTGAGCGTTTTCATCTTGCAAAACAGAAATCTATATGCATTGAACAGCAGCTTCTCATTTCCCCTCTGCCAGTCCTTGGCAATCATCTTTCTACTCTGTATGAATTTGACTACTATAGGATTCATAGAATATTTGTATTTTTGTGGCTGACTTATCACACTTAGCATAATGTCCTCAAGGTTTAACCATGTCATAGTACGTATTAGAATTTCCTTTATTTTTAAGGCTGAATAATATTCCATTGTGTGTTAATATTTCCTTTTTGTAGATGAGGAAGCATAGTGAGATCCAGTTACCTCCCTCAGACTGATTAGCAGGGAAACCAGAATTTTAACCCAGCTACGACTTGCTCCGAAACCTGAGCTCCTCCTGCCACGTTCAGCTGTCTCCCCAGAGGATTCACTGAATGCATGTGCAGCTGGAAATGCTTCCCGTGTCCCAGAATCTCCCCTGCTCCCACCACTCCATCATATTTTACAGCATGAGGGAAATGACTTGGTTGAAAGTACAAAATGTAAGCCCGGAGTGACCTCACCAGAGACTACTCGTCTCCTGAGATGTGGCCTTGTACCATTTGAGAAAAGAAAGTTCAGAGAACTGATCTCCAGTACGCCTTTTCCAAGGTACACTTGTCATGTCGTGTCAAGGTTTTCTGCAGTGTATATTTGGAGGAGGGAGAGGCTGAGGAGGAAGGCAGTGTTTGGGTGGGCTGTGCATATAGGCGAGGCTGAGCAAGGAGGAAGAAGAACATTGCCCTAAGAATGTGTCTACCAACATGTAGCAACATGTAGGGACGTCCATCATACATTGCCAACTGAAAACACTCTAGTTGTGAACTGTTGTGTGGTCTGATGCTATTTCAGAATTGCAAAGAGATAAAAATCACATACAAGTGTTGATTCATGCAGATGTGGACTGGTGTGTATAGGAAGAGGTTGTTATAGGGACCTAATGTGATGGCTGTGTGTCCGGCACAAAGTTGCTCTCTAAAACATGTGGCGAATGCAGGAAGAAGGCATGGCATCAGGGACTCTGGCATGCCAGGAGAGACTGCCGAAGGGCTGCTTTCTTTTTTTTTTATTTTCAACTTTTATTTTGAATTCAGAGGTACATGGGCAGGGCGGGCAGGTTTGTGACAGAAGTAAACGTGTACCGTGGTGGTTTGCTGCACAGATCATCCCATCACCTAGATAGTAAGCCCAGCGTCCACTAGCTGTTCTTCCTGATGCTCTCCTCCCCCACTTTTCTCCTCCCACAGGCCCCAGTGTGTGTTGTTCCCCACCATGTGTTCCATGTGTTCTCATCATTCAGCTCCCACTTATAAGTGAGAACATGTGGTGTTTGGCTTTCTGTTCTTGCGTTAGTTTGCTGGGGATAATGGCTTCCAACTTCATCCGTGTCCCTGCAAAGGACATGATCTTGTTCCAAAGACTCATTTTCAAGAAGGATCCTGGATCTCTTGGGACTAAATGTAAATTTCATTAGTGAAATAAATTTGAAATCTTTATTACAGATTTTGCATAATATATCTCCTCCCAATCTCTTTAATGTCTTCTTGGGCCACTCACTTCCTCGTTTTTTTATTTTTTGAGATGGAGTGTTGAACTATCGCCCTGGTTGGAATGCAGTGGTGCGATCTCGGCTCACTGCAGCCTCCGCCTCCCAGGTTCAAGTGATTCTCCTGCCTCAGCCTCCCAAGTAGCTGGGATTATAGGTGCCCACATGCCCAGCTAATTTTTTAGTATTTTTGGTAGAGATGGAGTTTCACTATGGTGGCCAGGTTGGTCTCAAACTCCTAACATTGTGATCCACTTGCCATGGCCTCCCAAAGTGTTGGGATTACAGGCATGAGCCACTGTGCCAGCCCACTTCCTCTTGTTAATGTCCAACCAGATTGATCTTCTTTTAGTTTCTTCTGTGGCAAGGTCTTTCCTACCCCAGGTCCTTGGCCTATGCTGTGCCCTCTGCTGGAAGCCGTTTACCGCACTCTCTCTGGCTGACGCCTCCTCATCATTTAGGTCTCAGCTTTGTGTCATCTTTTCACAGAAATCCTCCCTGACCACCGTATCTAGTTTTAGTATTCCTCCTACATGATAACTTTCTACCTCAGCTCTTGTGATTGCTTTCTTCACAGCACTTTTAAAATTTGCAATCATTTTATGGACTGGTGTTTCTATGCTTGCTGCCTCCTTTCCTGGATAGGAGGTAGGGCGGGAGCTGCAACCAAGATGTTCCTATTAGGTGCTTGGTGCTTGACACACATCTGCCTTCAATACAGGCTTGCTGGATGAAGGTACCCAGTGCCAGGCTTGCAAGGGTGTGGCATGGTGGGAAAAATAATCCCCAATCTCTGGCATAGATCCTGTTCCATAAGTATTTGTTAAATTTAATAAAGGAAATTTGAGGGTCATGCAGAGGAAGAAGCAGCGAACAAAGGAAAGAGGGGATCTTCTACTTGTGGTGAGAATTCCACAGAGAGGTGAGCCATTCATGCTGAACTGAGGGAAGAGCAGTAGTAAGGTGCCATTTGGGGACCAGGCATTGGGTAGGTACAGGGTGGTGTGGGCAGACCCTGGAAACTTGGCACGAGGCCAAGAACTGTACACCCCCCCATAGAGGACACTTTTGGAAGACAAGAGTTAGAGCTTCTCGGAAAATAAGTCATGAAAGGTCAAGTGAAAAGCCATTGTCAATGGCCTAGGCACCGTCCAGAACTCAAACAGGAAGAGACCTACCTAGGTTAACAGAGGTGGACACTCTGGAAAAACCGCCAAGATCAATCTTGCATAATGAAAGTGCACGTTGTCTCAATTCGTGAAATTTCTCGGCTTTTTTTTTTTTTTGGGGGGGACGGAATCTTGCTCTGTCACCAGGCTGGAGTGCAGTGGTGCTATCTCAGCTCACTGCAACCTCTGCCTCCCAGGCTCAATAAATTCTCTTGCCTCAGCCTCCAGAGTAACTGGAGACTACACGTGGGTGCCACCAAGCCCAACTAATTTTTGTATTTTTATACCGATTGGGTTTCACCATGTTGGCCAGGATGGTCTTGATCTCTTGTTCTCATAATCTGCCCGCCTTGGCCTCCCAAAGTGCTGGGATTACAGGCGTGAGCCACCGTGCGCTGCCTTTCTCTGCCATTTTTGATCCAAAATTCTTCTGCTAAAGCTACTAGTCTTATGAGAAGCTTTTATGTGATTTAATAAGAGAAATGGTTATCATGGCGAAAACAAGTGCCAATTTTAGAAAACGCTTTTTTTTTCCAATCAGCAAGCCTCACCCTTCATTCTCATAGGCTTTGCCAAGAAAATGCCATTCTTTTACAACTGTTGAAAATCACTGAATATTTCTTACAGAGGATGGATGGAATGCCTTATGGTAGGATTTCTGGTAAAGGGATTTTGAGAAAGGCTATTCCCCAGAAATATTTGGTGAGATTGTTAAAAATCACATTCCTGGGCTCTGCTTCCTGAGGTCTGACCGAGTTGGTCTGGCTGGACTAAGGAAGCTGTGTAATAAGAGCTCTCCGAGGGGATTCACCCACATTTAGGAGCCAGTGACCTGGGGCAGGCAGAGGTCTGGCAGGGGCATTTTCTTCACACACGGGGTCTCTTGGATGCCTTCTTCCCACCGCCTCCTCCAACCAAGCCTGCTTCTCTAGGGAAAGGCTACAGAACATCTCTCCTGGAGTCAGCAGTCTTCCTTCACCCAGTTAAGTCCCTGTTAGTGAAATAAAATGTAGCCCTTAAAAAAATAAAAGTTCATTTTGCGGAAGTCCAACTGAGGGGCATTCAATTAATGTGGAAATGTGTTCATATAACTCATCACCCATCCTACTAAGCTGCCTTCAGACCTGTCATCTGAGGCAGGAAAAGCTTCTGTCAGCCAGATGGAAACTGGGTCACAAAGTGTGTGAAACACGAGGCTTTTCCCCAGGGCATCTCTGAGCTCAGACGTCCAGGGAGTGGGCCATATCTAAAATCCACCCATTGACTACTGGGAGTCAGCAGAACTCATTAATTTTTCACGAGACCACACGCTGTCTTGGGCAAGCTGTCTGCCTTCTCACCTGCTCACTGGGGTTACATCCTGCCATTGCCAGGCCAACGCTGGTTAGAAGTAGGCTCTTATGGCCAAAGTCTCCTCCTTGGCCCTTTTCTCTTTCCTCTTGCCAGCTTGTGGTTGGGAGGCTCATGGCCTCACTTGAATAGGATATAATGGAACCTCTAGTCCCAACCTCTTTCAACAGCCTTGTGGCTGAATTTCTTCTTGCCTGCTGAGTACTTCTCAGATTCGGACATGTTGTTTCCCAGGTGAGCAGGCAGGATCAGGGACACTTGAACCCGGGAAATGCATAGTGCAGGCTTGGACAGCCATAACCAGGGGCCCTCTGGAAAGGTGCCCTGCCTAGAATCCCAGCTCTCTTGCCCCTGACACTCAAAGGCTGACACTGTACTGGATTCCCCAAACAGGAGAGCTGTCATGCAGCTGAGAGGTTTGAAGGTGCAGTCACAAACCTACATCTAAAAAGCAAAAGGCTAGACTCGGGGGGAGTTCGAGCTCTGCCATCTCTTGTTGATGATCTGAGCTCATGAGATTTTTTTGTGGTTCTGGGGGAAAGAAGTTGCAAACAGCTCAAGCAGCCCTTCCCCTTGAATTTCCTATTTCCACCATGCTTCCTTCCTTGGCTCCTTTGCACTCCAGCTTCCCCTTCACCACCCCCACATTGAATCATTAGCTACTGGGACCACTGTCAATTCTCCTACCTCTTTGGTTAAATATGACAGTGTTTAGGGGAAAATTTGATGAGCTATTTCCAGAATTTCTCAGAAACCCACAGACATACACACGTAACCTACACATATATACGTACTACCATACTGTCCTAGAAATCAATGCTTTCCTTTTCTCGCTGCTTGAAAACCTTGGGATGAGGTGGCAAAGATGCGGCAATGATTTCAATTAGTTGAAACAACCCACAGAAACATGGGAGGTAGATAACAGGGTGGACGGAGGGGGTGGTGGAGCAAACGTTTCTAGATTTAGTCTTGATCTTGTTGCCTTAACAACTTGACGTAGATTTCAAAGACGTGGGCTTTATTCTTAATAATCCTTTCGAAAGCCAGAGTCTTCATAACAAAAGCACTGAAAATAGCCAACCCTCTGTCCAGTGGCTTTTGTGGCTGATTTTTCCCCTTCCAGAAAGACCCATAGAAGTTTGAGATCAAGACCTAATGAGAGAAAAAGAACAGGTAATTCTTTTCTAGATTTTTTTTTTTTTTTTTAACATGGAGTCTCACTCTTTTGCCCAGGCTGAAGTGCGATGGCACAATATCAGCTCACTGCAACCTCCGCCTTCTGGGTTCAAGCAATTCTCCCATCTCAGCCTTCCTAGTAGCTGGGATTACGGGTGTGCGCTACCACATCCAGCTAATTTTTGTTATTTTAGTAGACACGGAGTTTCACCATGTTGGCCAGGCTGGTTTTGAACTCCTGACCTCAAGTGGTCCTTCTGCCTCAACCTCACAAAGTGCTGGGATTGCAAGCATGAGCTACCATGCCCAGCAGAACAGGTAATTCTTGTTAAATGCAAAAGGTTATGCCAGTGTCCATGATGTCTCACTCTAAGCTCAAAACACTGGGACAGATAGATGAACATCGTTTTCACTTTTTCCATCTGTTTAATCGGTGACATCTCAGGTGGACTTTTAAAATTTATATGTTGTGCTTAAACAAAAGGTTAATCTATATGGAAAGTATCTTTTTTTCTTAAATGTCAATTTTTTAGTCCTGTGCTTCTCAGCCACTGGGCCATAGACTCTTGTGATGAATTTTTGCCGTGTTACTTGCTTGTATAATTGTCTTCTCGGTTACAGCATTTCTTTCTTGCCCATTCTTTCTCTTCTCTGCTTTTATGGTCTTTAGTAAGGAGTTTATAGTGTTACCAGAGTGTAAGAAGTATGATTTCCTCTACATTTTACTGCTCTAAATAATCAATGCTCTGACATCCAAGTGTTTCTCTTTCTTCTTCCTTATATACTACACACTGTATGAAGGCAGAATAAATATTTCTTGAATATGATGTCCAAAGTGTGCATTCAACTGCATGACATGAATAAGATGATCACATTTCCTGCAAGGGTGCAATTCTCGTTTAGAAAGTCACTTAAGGAAGCAATGTGGAATATTTTCCATGTATCCTTGGCATGGACCCAGTGTGGATCTGGCGTGAGGAAAACCTTTTATACAACTTGACCACCTTCACCGAGTTCAAGTCCTTCCAGTGAGAAGTGGAGGGGATTGATCTAGGAGGAATTGGGTGGTGTGTTTCATTGAGTTGTGGACAGTGCCTTTGGGAGAAAGGAGGGCATCTGTCCCTACCAGTTGAATCCATAAAAGTATAAGCAGGACTCAGACTCCTGTACCCTCCAACCTGTGGGTTCTGACGTTCATGTGGGTTGTGAATGCAGAGAGAGACTTGTACATTAAGAAGCCCTCATGAATCTTCTCTGCTTCTCAGATTCCTCTTGAGAGCCATTGTTGGTCATTTCATCTTTCTTATGCGACTTTTAAGATTCTTGGGGAAGAAAAAAAAGAATTTTTTTTTTTTTGGTTACTTCCCACTGGGATACCTTACAAAGAAATAGTGGGGCTGAAAAGTGTGAAGTGAAACATAAATTCTGAAATGCTCTAGAATGTGCTGAGCTCAGAGCCAGTGCTGGAAAAATGAATCTAAATCATAATTCCTCCAAAAGGTAAAAACACCCTTCCCATTCAAAAACACAAATAAAATGTACATTTTCTAAATGGATTCAAATTTATGGTTCTTAAATGATTTTGTTGGATTCTGCTAAGTGATGTGTATCACCAGTATTTCTGGTTTCCAGATGGGAAGTGGGGAATAATATGTTAATGAATTATAGGTTTGATCCAATGTTTTAAAAAAATGAAACCAAAATGCTTCTCTTCGGTTCTCTTTTGTTTTGTTTGTTTTAAATTCAATTATTGTCCTGCTCGGTTACAAGATGTGACATTCGTCATTCCTTTATAGGTTTGGCTTTGCAAGGCTAGCTCTCAGGAGGTTGTTTATTTCCTTCTACTTACCTTGCCTGCAATTAGGATGTGTGGGCAACAAGTGGATGATAGTGCCTTACAGCTCAGCAATATAAATGTTAACAAAGAGAAAACAGGAGTGTTTTCAATTAGATTTTGCTTTTGACTTGCAGTTTCCTTTTAAAGTAGCTTATCACAAAAACTGCCAACATAATAACCTTCTCTAATAATATTAGTCATCATGCTGTAAGTGGTGATTTTTCTAGAGTAATGCAGCTCCTAGTTGAAATTCTCTCATTGTCTTAGCCTGGGTTTTCCCTTTATGCTACTACTTTATTGAGGAGTAAACTCCCAGGGAGCATGAGTAAGGAAAAAAGGCTGTGGGCAGGAGAGAACGGAGGGTCAGCAGAAGTTGCATTAATAGGCTGGCCATAGCTGTTTGTGGCTAGTTGCTCCATGTCATGTAATTGTCCTCTGAGAAGACAATATATAACTGTGTTGCAGGACAGCAGTCCCGGATAAGACAGGGGATAAACTACCTACATGTTCTTATGTCCTTGACCAAGGGGAGCCCTTTGGAGGCAAGTTATCTTGCACTTCTGGATTGCACACATCATTCCCATAACTCTGGTGGATGAGCTTCTTGATGAACTTTGTTATATTTTACTGACTCGTGGGTGGTTGTTAATGTCCTAGGCATCTGGTCAGCTGCTTGGGGAATGGTAGAATAGCTGATTAAAGACACCCCCTTTTGAGGCTATGAGCTATGGAAACCAATCACAGCTGCTGTTCAGGTTGTCTAAACATGAATGTCCTCTTGATCAACACACCTTAATAAAGCAGCTGTCCCCAGAAAGGGATCATCTTCCAGCTGTTTTGTGGGTAATGGTCAGGATGAAAGGAATGGGGGTTATTTAGGCTCCTGTGAATATTTGGAATTTCACTCCCACCAGTCCAGGGCATGATGCTTCCTTTTTTTCCCTAATAGCAGCTCCAAGCGGGACTCCTGTGTGCACCCTCAGGATGGCAACCCAACAAAAAGGGACCAGGAGATTTAAATTTATTACTGATTCAGCCACCTGGATTCTCTTGTGGGATTGCCATGATCCCAGATCATGAGGATAAATGGCTGAGTACATTCCTCCTGTCCCTCTACAGTGGCCAAATATGGGTTATAATGCATCTCCATAAGCTTTATGAAAAGACCCTTCTGTGTCTTTCACCTGATCCTTGTGAGTAAAACATCTGGGTGCAGGTAGGAAATGATTGTACAAAAGATGAAGTCATGCCTACTGGAACAGGAAACTTCAAGTTTGTAATGGTGAAGGGAGAACAACTTTGAAAGTTGAGTTGGAAACACTAGATTTCAGGATGTACAAAGAAGGAAGAACATTATTGATCATTGTCTTTCAGAATCACCCCTAGATCATTTCCCACTGGTGTGGCTCTTCTAGCTGGTCATGCTTCTTAAATTTAACTGATCACTGGATCTGCTATTCTCCACTGGAGAGCTCCTGCCTCTATGAGATTGCCATTTCCCTTAACCTCACCATGTTTCCCCTTTTACACATGCAATACCTATAAAGCCCCATTTATGAGACTCAGCCATTCCATGGAGTGAATGGATGTCACCTAGTTGGCAGCATAAACAAATGGGCCAGGTTATACATGTCCCTTCAGGCAGTTCCCTCAAAAAACAAGGACTAGACTCAATTATTTGAACTGAGCAGGAAACCTAAGGCCAAACAGCTAGCCACAAGGCTCTATTAGAGCCTTGTATCCTTGACAGATATGAATCTCGCTTTGGAATCTCAATGATTGTAAGCAATATATTCTTTCTAGTAGCCACATACTTCCTGGAACTCATGTGGAAGCCAGGCATTAATTTGCCTTCCTCCTGAGAACAGAGTCTCCTTCACTTTAAAGATGATCATTAAAGAGAACCTCAAGGGTTTAAGAGATTTCTACTAATAGATCACTTAGCCTCAAATGACTGTATAGATATCACCTAATGGGGCATATCCTGGTTTGCTTGGGAGGAGTTTCCCAGAGGGATAACTTACTTATTATTTATGTGCATTATGCAATCATCCCTAAGATGAACCCATCTAATTAGAAAAGGTTGTATAAAATTTGTTCCTGATCTTAACAAGTGATCGTTAGCACCACCTAGAATCTGGAAGACATTCAGACGAATCTCAACTCAGTGGCCAGGGTTGTTATGGATAATCGAATTCAGGCTTCTTCTTTGCAAGCCAAGGCAGTCTGTGCAATCACTAATGTATGCTGCTGTGCCTGGAGTAATGCCTTGGATGAAGGAGGAAGGTTCATATAGAAACAATGATAAAATTGGCTGGTTTTCTTAGACCCTTATGGTTTATGGGAATTGTTCAGCTGGTTGGGTCTGGGACACTGGGAGCATGATTGAAATCAATACTGCAGGTTTGCCTTGTCCTGTTGCTTGGAGTCTTATTACTAGTAGTCTCAATTAAATGTTGTATGAAACAAATGGAAAGGATTTGAGTCCCCGTTGGGGGTCAGATTAATCGTAATTATTGACAAAGTGGAGTATCATAGGGTAATTCACCAGAAGCCAGGACAGTGTAAAAATATAGGGTGGGTATCACTGGTAAACAATTCTCCATGGTTCTCTTGTGTTTCTGCATGCCTGACAGGCAAGGCAGTTGCAAGGAAGGCCCTTTGTTCTAAATTATCTTTTCATGGATGTTTGTATAGCAAACATATCTCTACCTACATTTGTTTATATAGCAAACATCCTTGGAATATAGGAATAGTGCTGTTGTCTGGAATAAAGAACATACACATTGCTCATAATAAAGCACTCATATTTTGCAGCTTCAACCCTCTGCATGTGCAGGTGGCATCTGGTGCTGTTTGGATGGGATGAATGTGCATGTGTGAATTAGATTTCAGAGAACTGACAAAAAAGCTCGTATTTTGGCTACTGCTATTGCTATAATTAATAAACTGTTTTTCATTTCTGACCCAGAAGTCTTATATCTTTTACCAGCATCTCTAAAACTGTAGCAGCCTAACTCATTAGCTTGCAAGTATGGTAAAATATCAGATTCTCATGGTTCTTGGCAATATAATATTACTTATATATGACATACCATATAATTATGTATTTTATACTATATACGATATATATATAGAATATAATTTTATGTTTTACACTATCTAAAATATATAATTATATGTACTAGATAATTTTATTTAATTATATATGCTGTATAATTATGGTACATAACAAGTTAAAAACATACAAATACACATTACACCTAAAATAACAGTTATAGCTCATAAGCCAACAAAGGATATATAATGGAATTCTAAAAAATGAAAAGGAAAAAGGAATAAAAGTACAGATGTGACAAATAGAAAATAAATAGCAAGATGACAAACTTAAATTTAACCCTACCAGTAATCACACTAAATGTAACTGATCTAAACACCGTAATTAAAAGGCAGAGATGGTCAGATGAATAAAAACACAAGAACTAACTATATGCTGCCTTCAATAAACACATTTTAAATATAAAAACACAAATAGGTTAAAAGCAAAAGGACAGAAAGAGATATGTTAATAAAAAGAAACATAATGGCTATATTAATATCAGACAAAGTGGATTTCAGAACAAAAGAATATTATTAGAGACAAAAAAGGACATTTCATAAATAAAAAGGGGTCAATTAATCAAGAGGACATAACAATGCTGAACATTTATGTGCCCCAAAATAAAATTTCCAAATACATTATAGAACTGAAGGGAAAAATAGATAAGTTTATAGTTATAGTCAGATATTTCAATCTCAATAATACATAGAAAAAATAGGTAGGAAATCAGCAAAGATTGGGAAGACTTGATTAACACTATCAACTGATTTGGACTAATTGCCATTTATAAGACATTTTATCTAACAATAAGAAACTTTTAAAAGTGCATATGAAAAATCTACCAAGACAAAGAGATAGTAAACTTCTTAGAGTATGCATAAATAATCATTAACTGAATGCTGGTGGAAATATGAAGCTTAAAGGCCATTCTGGTAATTACGGCCTCACAAGGAAATAAGGAACATGTTGGAAACTGTAGGAAAGGTGATCTCTGTCATAATGTGACAAAGAACAGACTGAACTGTCTTCTAGTGTTTTGTGGAGGGTAAAACTTGTGAGTGATGAAATTGGATATTTAGCTGAAGAGATTAAGTTAAGTGTTGAAATGGCTTGGTTCCTCCTGATTGCTTACAGTAAAATGCAATAAGAGAGGAGTGAATTTATGAAGGAATTGTTAAACAAAAGGAAGCAGAACTTAAAAGTTTGGAAAATTCTCAGCCTATTTATATTGCAAAATCTAAAAAGCTTGTTCTGAATAGAAAGCTTGTTCTGATGTCTGAACAACAATTTGGGAAGGAGATTATTATGGGTGTGATGCAGGGACCCAGACACCCCAGAAGAAACACTCACAATTTAAAATAAAAGCAACAGAGCTAGAATGAAATAAAGAAAGGCTATTGGACTTGTTAGATACTACAGGACTGGACCATAAAGATATTTGGTTGGAAACACACACTATTCAAGACAAAAGAAGAATGACCCTGAATGAGTCCAGAGCTTATGGTCTGTGTTTCAGCAGCAACATTTTATTTGATTAGCACTGAGTGAGCTTCTTCACTCCTGTGAGGATATGGTAGTTTTCTTTTTTTATTCTCAACTCATCTTAGAAAAATCAGTCAATCATTAGTGGGTGATCTTCTTTACATAGGAAGTTGATGACAATCCGCTAAAATTACACAATGAAATTGTCAACTAATGTGACCATTACATAATGAAAATATTTAATAAGGAAATTTCCAAGACCATCAATGGGCAAAGAAATTTGACATCTTTCAAAGTTAATTAGCAAATGCTTATCAAGAATGCTTATTTTCTTAAGCAGCTTCAAATGAGATAATTTTAGATGTTTTCTCATTGAGTGAGCCATTATGCAGTGTTTGGGATGAGGAAACAGAACTAAACTGTGTTTTGGGTTACATAAATGTCAGAGATCAATGAATTGCTAAATAAAGGCATTCCACTTGGGAATGACTCATTTAATCTTGGTTCTGCCCTTCATGTGAAAATGGAACATTCAGAGAAGGCTTATTTGCTATATCTTTCTCTACAAAATTAGAAACAAGTAACTAAGCCAAGGCTAGGTTTTGTGTCAATCAAATGAATGGGCCTGTAGATGAAGCTTTGCGTTAGGATTCTGACACCCCTGGCACAGAGATGGATTTGTCCCTCTTCATTCAATAAATAATTCTACTGGAAAAAACTGTGGCTTCTTCATGGGTAGAATAACCCAACTTTGTAAAGTTCTCCTCAAGTTAATCCATAAATGTAATGTGATTCCAACAACCTTTTAACCAGTTAAATAGATTGTAAACATCATGTGAAAAAAATGTATAAGTAAGAATGGCCAGGAATAATTAAAAAAAAAAAAACAGTCAAAGAGGATTATATCTGTTCTATATCAAAACATATTTTAAAGCTACCAAAATTAAAACAACATGGTAGTGGCACTTATATAGGAAAACCAATAAATAAAACAGAAAGTTCAGAAACACTACATATTAGTAATTTAGTAGATGATATAGGTGAAATTTTAATACAGTGAAAGAAAATAGGGACTACTGAGTTAATGGTTTTGGGTCATCTTTATAATTATCTGGGAAAAGACTGAATTCCCATCTACATATTATATACACCAAAATCTACAGATTGGTTACAATTCAGGTGTTCAAAATGGAAAGTAAAAGTATTATAAAAGTATATAAGATTCAGAAAATTTAAATAGAGAAATATTTTCTAATAATGAATAAAACCATTAAAAGCTGGTAACTTTTTGACAAAACAATTGCATTGCAAAAAAATTTTAAACAAAGAGCACAAAAGGAGAAAGGGTCAATTTCATATATATATGTACATATAAGTAAGCATATATATATATATATGAAGACCAAAGCCCAACGGGAAAAGAAAAAAAGATATGAGAATAATTTATTTATTTATTTTCTTTCTTTCTTTCTGTGTTTTTTTTTTTTTTTTTTTTTTTTTTTTTTTTTTTTTTTTTGTAGAGACAAGGTTTCACTATATTGTCCAGGTGGATCTTGAACTCCTGGGCTAAAGCAGCCCCCTGCCTCAGCCACTCAAAATGCTGGAATTACCGATGTGAGCCACTGTGCCTGATCCCGAAAAGGTAATTTATAATAAAGAAGATATAAATGATTGTTCTCAAATGAAACAAAATGGTGTTCAATTTTATTTATAATAAGGGAAATAGTAATTAAAATGATAATGATACATCATTTACTTATCTATTTTTAACGCATAACATGAGTAATACATGCTGCATTGGTTAGAATGTAGAGACATAGGTTCTTTCCTACATTATTGGTGGAAATGTGATTTGGTACCATCTTTACATGGTGCGATTTAGCAATGCCTATTAACATGCAAGATGCTTGTTAAAGCACCTTTGATATTCTATGAGCTTTAGCTCATATCATTATTAACTTTAAGTATACAATGTTTTGTTATATAAACTACATTTAACTAATTATTGCTTTCAATAGCAAAAAACAGCAATTAGTTTTGCACCAACCTAATAGTTTGCTCCCAACTTTTTGCTACTATAAACAGTGTTGTAATATAATCTTTTAAAATAACTCTACACACTTGTGGTATTTCTGAAAGACAGAGTCCTACAAGAAAAATTGTTGAACCATTTCTAGCTTCGCTGAGTGAACCTGGAAAAAGAAACTTAAAATTAAAGGCCTATTATAGATGCCATTAGTAAAAAAGAATCTCCCCTCCTTTCCAAACACTTCTGCCTACTTTTCTGGCTAGTTTCTGCATCTGCCTTCAGAAGTTCACATTTTCATTACAGTTTTTCTTAATTTGCCTCTATCTCTGCACTGTCATGGCTACTAGTCACAGCAGTTACCTTCATAAAAAATAGCCACAGTGGGCCGGGCGCGGTGGCTCAAGCCTGTAATCCCAGCACTTTGGGAGGCCGAGGCGGGTGGATCACGAGGTCAAGAGATCAAGACCATCCTGGTCAACATGGTGAAACCCCGTCTCTACTAAAACTACAAAAAATTAGCTGGGCATGGTGGTGCGTGCCTGTAATCTCAGCTACTCAGGAGGCTGAGGCAGGAGAATTGCCTGAACCCAGGAGGCGGAGGTTGCAGTGAGCCGAGATCGCGCCATTGCACTCCAGCCTGGGTAACATGAGTGAAACTCCGTCTCAAAAAAAAAAAAAAATAGCCACAGTTACTTAGGACTTTACCTTATTATAATTTTTCTTTTTAAATGGATTTCCATGTGTTGTGTCTAATTTTTCTTAGTGGAGACAGCAGAGGTCTGCTCAGAGCAGCTTAACGAAGCCATCTGTGTGTACAGAAAAGCAGAGACAATAAAAACCTGTTGACAACTTTGGGCAAAGCTGTGGGCCTCATGTTCTGCAATTTATGTGAGGAGCTGAAGAACAATCAGTTCAAGCTGGTTTTTGAAAGAGGCACAGTCTGTAGTACACTTTTGGCAGGTCAGCATCTTTGCACTACAGCAAAGAGGTATCTGAGTCCAAAGAATTCTGAGATGTTCAGTAGGAGTCCACAAACAGGGCCCACGAAAACAAACACACACGTTGCTGCAAAGAGAAGAGCAGAGGTGCTGGTGGTTTTTTCCCAATTTTCCATCTAACTTTATTTCTCTCTTAGCAGACAAGCATACTGCATAGTTCTCTGTCCCACTGTTGAGTGCAGTGTTATATCAGAAACGTCCAACATTGTCAGCAGAGATACACAGGTGGCTAAGTGCTTCGGGAGGCAGTGGTGTGTGGAAAGGACTTTGTCTTTCTGCCACTCAGACTTGTGTTTTAATCTTAGCTGCGTCATCTCCCAGCTGGACTATCTTGGGCAACTCTCTTTTTCCTACTTTTTAAAGGGGAGAAAACAATACCTGGCTTACTTGATTGATGTGAAGGTTGAAAGGAATGTATATGACATTGCTTACTTTCTACCTTTCCTTTCTCATCTCCTTGTTATCTTCCATGTCCAGTTCTGTGGCTCCTACACTGATGCTTCCACTGAAATTGCTCTGGTCAGCTTACCACGGCCATCTTAGTTACTAAATGACTGTCTTCTGTGGCTTCTCAAAAACGTTGACTGATCCTACTCTCTTGAAACATTTTCTTCCCTTGGCTTGCAAGAACCACACTTTGATTAATTCTTCTAGCTCCGTGGACACTTCTCAGTCTCCGGTGTCTTCTCGGCTCCCTCGTCCCCATCCTAAAGTTGTTGGTACTGAGTTTCTGTTCTGGATCCTCTTCTTTTATACACCTTTGCTACACAATCCCCTTTACATCCAAGACATCAATGATCATTTATATATTTAAGTGTCCACCACACAATTTAGGTTCAAACAAACATACCCTAATCAGTGTCCAGAGGGTCCAGAGGGCACTGTTTGGGCACCACAAGTTGGTGCAAGAAATTCAGAGGCCTGACCCATCCATCCCTCACTTCTCTAGCCCGGCCTTTGCTCCCCACCTCTTCATGGGTCCTGGCATCTCAGAGGCCCAACTGGTCTCCTGAGGAGGAGAAGTCCAATCCTGCCTGGCCCTATCTTGGTTTCTGCTAGCTTGGTTTCTGCTGTCTGCTGAGAAAAGGCTGGGCCATATCCTCATGTCCATAGTGACCACTAGTTATTGGGTAGAAGGCTATCTTTGAGAGTAGTTACTCTGTGATTGTGGGCTTTCAACTTCTCAAGGTTCCGCTTAAGGCAAGGGGCCTTCATTCAAGTTACACAAAGCCTGCAGGATTGAAACTCATTCTTCTTGCTCCCTCAGGCACTTCTTCAGGGCCCAGGGTCGAAGCAGTAGGAAAAGAACTGGTGTTAGTCCTTTTTCCTCACACTGAATCTTTTGCCCAGATTTGTTGCTTTTGCCTCCTGATGTCCCCACCTTATGACATAATGTCATAAGGTCACGGTGGACCAGAGCAACTGGACGCTGAAGTATCTTTGATGGCACAAGGCTACATAGATACACAGAAACATTTGAGTCTTCCCTTGAGATGACTCAAGAAATGAGGTTATTCAGAACTTTAGGGGAAGCTTCAGTGGAAGACAGGGCCACACAGGGGACGTACTGCTTGTGCTAGAGAAGCTCAGTTGGTTCGGAGTGTGGTGCCAGTCGCTGCATCCAAGGGTGCTGATGGGAGCTATTTCTCAGAAGATCTTGGAGAGAAGCAGCCCCATGTGTTAAAGCTCCAGAGATAGAGTGTGTGATCCTTCTCTCTTGATCCTTAAGTGTTAAAGATGTTACAGACTCGTTCACGTACTTGGCCACTATCTAGGCTGGTTGCATGAGAGCTGGGCTGGGATAGGTTCCAGGCCCACAGCCTCTTCTGTGGTAGTCATTTATGCCATTTCCCAGGAAATTCTGGCTCTCTACTTCCCAGGCATATGATCTTAATGCACTCTGTGGCCCTCTTCTTATTTCATGGGGCCATGTGACTGTTCTGATCAATGACTTTTGAGCAGATGTGATGTGAGTCGCTTCCAGGCAAGAGCGTGCCATTGCTGGTTCTTTCTGGTACGCAGTGACAAGGTTAGAAATATGATTGCTTTGTCATTATGGGTACTGCTAACCCATAATGGACATGTAACAGGCATGAGAAATAGAACCTTTACTGCCATAAGCCATAGGCATTCTTCAGACTATTTGTTACCACAGCAGAAACTAGCTTATCTTGACTGATAATCTTTCCCATCAAAGCACATACTCTCTTGGATGGCATAGGCAGATTTTAAAAGACATTTTTTTTTTTTTTTTACACAAAGGGGTCATTATCTCCCTCTAGTAAGACAGTAAGTCTCACATTTATCTAAGTTAGGAACCAACCAAGATACTCTTCACTGAGTAAGGAAAATCTAGGATAATTTTCTTTGTGTCCCAGACTGTGAAGTCATTGGTAATTTTCTTAAAAATAAATAGAAACATCTTGGGTAGGAAACCCTGGTAAATTATCTTACCTTGTCTCCAGCCCAGATCTGCCATGGCCTTCAGATATAATTTTCACTGCTTACTAGATATCTTCACTTGGAGGTCCCATCTGCATCTAACTCAACACACACAAACTCAGTGCTCTACCTCAAAAAAAGTTTTCATCAACAGAAGGATGGAATCATCCAGCAATGGAAGCATCTTTGACCCTTTTGTCTTCCTTTTCCCACACACTAAACCTTTTGCCCAGATCTGTGGCTTTTGCCTCCCGATGTCCCCACCACTATACTCTGTACTGGCCATCACTATTTTCTTCCTGGGTCAATCTGAGCCTTTGAACGGGTTTTCTTGTCCTTTGTATTTTCTTTTCTATCCACACTTCACACTGTAGCCAAATGGATATTTCTACAAGTAGATCTGACAAGTAGGCCTGATCAAAATATTGCCTAGTTGAAATCACTTTCATAGTTCTCAGTTTTTAAAAATGTTATCTGTAAGCCCCTGATTTGGTTCCGCTTCCTCGTTGGACTGATGCTCCATAGTCAGCCACACGGAACATAACTGGGAGTTGCATGCTTAAAAGCCTAACCTCAACCTTATTCCTCCAGCTAAAATGTCCTGCTCCTCTTTTCTCAACTAATAATTTCGCTCACTTGTTTGTCCTTAGCTTAGATCTTACTTCCTCTAGGAAGCCTTCTGTGACCCACCCAGGCAAGAATACATGGCCTTTTGCTCCCCTTACAACCGATTCTAGTGCTTATTTCTGTATAATTCTGTCACAATTTCCCGTTTCTGCTAATTGCCCATCACTGAAATACTGTGCCAAGAGTTTACAAAGATATGTCATTTCATCCTCACAACAATCCCTTGAGATGAATAATGTTCCCGTTTTTGAAATTTATCTATCATTTTAGAACAACAAACAGAGATGCAAGGTAAGTGATTCAAATCAATAACTAGTTCATGGTAATGAGAGGCTGAACCCCTGAGCCTGTGTCCAGCCTCATGGGCTTAACCACAATGCTGTGCTACACAACTGTAGCGTGTTCAAACATGATCTATGTTGTCCATTGCTGCATCCCCAGCACTTAGCACAATGCCTGGTACAGAACAGGTACTCAGTAAGGTAGCTAAATAAATGAATAAAAGACAGAAAGAATGAAAAGCTGTCTGGAAAATGATAGGCACATAGTAAAGACTAGCTTTTATTTAAACAACAACAACAAAACCTCTTATAAGCAACAAAGCAGAAAAAAGGGGAAGAAAACCAGATAGCATCAGCTCATTTTCTAGAAAGAATATAGGAAACGTATCAGGAAAGCATGGGGAAGCAGATAGTAGTTTCTGCATCTGCTTTTGAAGGAGGAGGCAGTTTCCACGAAGCTGGACTTGCTGAGCTCAGGGACTTGTTCTTGGCAGTTCAGGTTCTCTCTCTACCTTGAAAAACTGCTGCGTCACAAAAACCTTCTCAGCTTTAGCACCATTTCCCAGGAGGTTGTACATTCAAACCTATATTTCCTTCAAGACAACAGACTATATTTAAAAAGATTCTCCCTTGAAATAGAACACAATCCCTGCTTATGGGAAAAGGAAAGCTTTCTAGTAAGTTCAATACCAACATGCCTTTGGCTGGTATATAAATGGCAATATGAGAAGACTATTTTTTTTTTTTTTTTAGTAGGAATTTATATATAGTGAGTGAGGCCAGTGGAGTTTTTGGTATTTGAGTCTACAGCATTGGTTAAAGTGTTTTAGGGGTAAGTTTAAAAATTATAAATTAAAAAGTCATCCAAGTAACCCATATACACATCATATAAAATGGTGTGTAGGATTTATACTGAACGCCTTCCATCTTGGCGTGGCCCTCCTCACCCTCAATCTCATTACATAAAGACAACTGCTGTTTCTCCTTTTAGTTTTTCTGATGATCAAATGCCATGTCCACCAAAAAACAAACAAACAAACAAACAAAAAAAACTCAATACTCTTTTGAAAACCAATAACTTGATTGCTTAATTTTTTGTGTGTGGTGGGCTTTTGCCAGGTTTCTGATGTACAAGGTCTTTTGAATATCTTTCACTATTTGAAGAGTTTTCTATGTTATGCTATGGGTCTCATACATCTCTAATGTAGAAGCCAAAACTCATTCTCTGCCCTCCCTTGCTGGAAGGAAGCTCACTGTGACTTAGGTTCTGCTAACTCACCACACTGCACTGGGCTGTAACGTAGGAGGGGGCAGAGTAGGGAGTCCTGTGTTAGAAGTCCACTTTCTTTGGTGAGCGTGGTAGTAGTGCTTCTACTTGGAGCACTGTTTGTTGGGAGGGTATGGCAGCAGAATTTCTGCCATCCAGGCTTGAGTGTTGTTGGAGGGGCCGCAGGGGCTGCACCAGCTGCTGGACTGGTGATAGGGGAATTTCCCTAGAGCAGCTCATATGTACCAGCTTCCTCCAGAGCCATCTGAGGAGCTGACATTTGCTTTTCCATTTCTATGAGTCTAATGCTGCCACTGCTGTGCCTGCTTTGGCAGTGGAGTTGGGCTTGGCATTATGTGAAATTGCTTGACCATGAGCTTCTAGAGGATTCTGTGAGTCACCAATACCCTACTAGAAAGATTCTTTTTTGCTTACTCATCTTGAGTTCTGCTGTTTGCAGTAAAGAACTTCAAGTGATTCTTTTGATCAAGATCTATTGACCACTGCTATGAGAGATGAAGATGTTTATCTTACTTATACATACCCTACCTCCTTTTCTCCCCCTTTTATACATTTTTTGTTTTTAATTCGTCTATGATTAAGTAATATTATTAATAAAGCCCCACTTCTTATTCCCTAAACTTTCTCTCTTAACTAACAATGATAAGACCTTCACTTCCGCTCTTCCCTGCCTCTCGTCAGTTTCACTTCCCATCTTCTGTCAGCTGCTGCTGAGCTTTTACTTTGTCAAAGTTGATAACATTTCTCTTCTATTCTGTGATCATAATTAAATCTCCTGTGCTTCATGTCTTGGTGGGTTCTAAAACTGGAAAACTAATAAGTGGCATTGACATTATTAAGACTATATAAATGTTGACTGCAGTGCCCAGCAAGGAGCTAATATGACATTTCCTGCCCGATAGGTCTCAGGTTGTGACACCAGAGCTACTTGAAGTGGAGTGTTCCTAGCTTTAAGGTCACATCGATTTTCTGTTCTTACATTTTATCAGTCACTTAAAATCAAGTGTTATTTTCATTCCCCTGATTTTTGGGCCCTGGCTTTAAAAAATACCAGGTAGGCTTCTAATTGAGTTATCATTTTTTTCTTTTTTGGAAAAGACTCTCAACTCTCTATCCTAATCTCAAATGTATCCAGACCTTCAATACTCTGGATACAGAATCCCTTTATCCTCTCATGGTACCCCAGGATAGGGCCTCTCCCAGGCTCTCCTATCCTGGACCTGTTGTTGTCCAGATCAGCTGCACAGCCACCATCCTTGAGCTTCCTATTAGTGACCTCCAGGATGAAAGTCTAGCCCTGGATTCCATGTCATCTTTCTGTTTTTCTCCTTGTTTTACTAACATATATACTCGAAGACTTCCTCGGACAGGAAGTGTGATATATCATCCAGGTCTTTATTTGAAAATATTTTTATTTTACTCTCATACTGCAAAGATAGTTTGGACATAGAATTTTAGGCTCCAAAGATTTTTTTTCCCCTTACAACTTGGAACACATTGTTTCATTATCTTCTGGCCAATATGACTAATGACAAGTTAGATGGTACCCTGAATTTGTCTTTGGAAACTTTACGATATTTTTTAATGTTTGGTGTTCTGAAACTTCAAGAGGATGTACTGGCTGAGCAGTTATTTTCATTCAACCTGCTGAGTACTCAATGGATTCATCAAATGTGAAGTGTATCCTATTATTTCTTTAAAAAATCATCCCATCCATGTTCTGTTCTCTCCATAATTCCTCTTAGCTACCTGATGGGTTTCTGTAACTCCTGTATTAATTCTCTATGACTCTTGCCTTTATCCTTCAAATTTGCCATCTCTTTGTCATTTGCTTTAAGCTCTAGGAAAGCATTTTGACTTTATATTTCAGCTATTCTTTTGAATTTCATATTTTGGAGGTTATATATTAATTTATAAGAACTCTTCTGTGTTCTCTGTTAGTTCTCTTCTCAGTCATACTGTTCTTGTTTTATAAATGCAATATCTTCTCAAATTTCTTTCAAGATAGCTATTAACAAGTTTTAAAATTTCTTCTTTTTGAATTATTTCTTTTCCTTTGAGACTATTTGGTCTTTTTTTCTTAATTTCCTGCTGGTGGTTGTCCTCAAATGTCTGACGATCTTTTGTGTACATTCATGTTGATGAGTGATGGATTTGTTTTATAATAATAGCTATCTAGTGCAAGTTTCTTTTTAATTTGGGTTGGTGATATGTTTCTTAAGAGGTACCGCCCCTGAATGAGAAGGCCGACAAGGAAATCTGTGCAAATGCGCAGGACTAACTGACAGATTTTGCTTTAGGATGTACATGTGTGGGAATCAGACTGAGATGAGACATTCTGCTTCATCTCCACCCACCAAATGCCAGAACAAGGGGAGCTTTCCTCTTAGATCAACATCCCCACGAAAATACTAATTCCTCCCCAGCTGGTTTATCCATTTGTTTTAGTGAAGAGTCTCTTGCTATTCTTTCCCCCTTTATAGGAGATAAAAACCTGGTGCTCTCTGCCCTATGTGGGAGTGTAACCAGTAACCCTAGCCTAAATGCTGGCTGACATCTTATAAGGCTGACTGGCAGCCACTTCCCCTGAAGTCCCCCCATACACGTAATTGGGCCTTGGTTTCCTCTGTTCCATGTTCTCATCTGCTTCCATATTCAAGAAATGCATTGAAGTCTCCCATCTACGAAAGACCTTCATTGATCTCAGTTTCTTCATTGCTAAAGATTAATTTCTTTTTGAACTTCCATACAGTCATTTGAGCAGAACATCTGCTAAGGGCAGTGGTACACTCCTGTGCTTATTTTACCATCTCACACCAGGCACTTGCCCACCTCCACTGTGCTGTTTTTAAAAACGGGATTTTTTGTTGTTGTTGAATGTGTATTCTTTTCTTATCTATATACCTACTGCTTTACATGATATTTCTGGAGATTAGAATAGGCTCCTATTGAAGCAAAGAAAGAAATAAAAAAGGAAAGAAAGAAAGAAAGAAGCAAGCAAGCAAGCAAACGAACATTTAAATGGAAGCAAACAAATGAAATAAATTGAGATAATAACAAGAAGTGCCACTCTGTCTTAAGCATGTATGATAAGCAGTTAAAAACAGTCGACATTGTTAATCCCTTTGAAAGACCTTGGTGCCTATCCATGTGCCACAGATATTAAATGAACAGCTTTCAAGAGACACAGAGTTGTTTCTGAATAGGTTAGTGTGTTTTTGCCAGCAGGGTTCGCAGCACAGAGGGGATACCTGCTCCAGAGTGTCTGTGGGAGAACTCAGACACATCATTTCCCCTCCAGCTGTTGAGAGTCTATTGATTAAAGGATGATACATCACAGATACTGCAAGTGTTTAAGACTCCAATTTAAAGAACATACTTGCTACTTTACTTATTTCCTTCCCATGAAACTCATTCAGACCCTTAAACTCTATTGCCATGAGGATAGCAGAAAATTTAATCTCAGTTGCTGTTGTAATCTTTTCCTTCTTAGAGTTTCAATTGAATCGTGGAGCCCAACATGCAGAGAGAAGCCAGTTTACCCACATTGGAAATGCTGGCATCTTCATTGTACCTGAAGTCCAACAGATTTTTACTGTGCCTATTTGTCCAAAGAGGAAATTCAGGGCTTTGGTGCTGTTTCTCTTTGAAGTCTTTTTACTTTGTTGAGACCCTGTGTTGGAGTGGTATGATCTCCCCTTCTCGAGAGGTCTGTGGACTTTTTACCCCTCTTTAAAGTATTCTATTGAGGCATTTTGGTGTAATCTCCTTAATTGTTGGAGGCTTTGGTAAACATCAAATCTAAATCAATAGATCACTTCTACCTTCTGCCCGTCCTTGAGATAATGAATCCAGAACAGACCCTCTGCCTGATAGGAGTATGGGCAATGAGTGGGCGTGGAGGATAAACGGAAGGAAGAGGACAAATATCAGAAGAAAAAAAAATCAGTTAATGTTTCAAAAATACTACTATGCCATAGTAGGTACATTTAACCACAAAGGGCTGCCTCATGGGCTATGTGGATGAAATGAAACGGCGTCTAGGCCAGGATGAGTTGTAGCGGGTTAAGGGCGAGTGGGAACAGGGGAGAGGTAGGAAGATTTTTCTGGAGAGTTACCACAGAATTTATGACAGAATTTGAGAAGGAGATGAAAATAGTCTCCAGCTGTGGTGAATGGTTATTAGCCAGGCCCACTCCTCAGCCATGCCCCTCCCACAGCCACACCCCCACCCCATAGCCACGACCCCTGCCCCAGCATTTTGTCAAAAGCCTTTGGCCAAAGCTATGAGGCGCTGCATTCCTGAGGACTCCTGAGTCCAGACTGACGCTCCTGGAGGCCATGTGAATGTAAAGAATGGTCATCTTGCCTGGAGATTTTACTAATCTTTATAGGGAGGAGGACAAATATCCCCTGAGAAGTTCATGGCTACAGAAATCAGTACCTGTGGCATTCACACCATTGCCACAGAGCAGCCTCAGGGTGCTGCTAGCTGATCCCACACATATTCTGAGGATCTCCAGTTTCAGGAGGAGACAGTGTGGTTCCATTTGGATCCAGCGATGACATCTATTCACTTAAAAGCCATAAAGATTCATTTTGGGCCATGTGCTGTGGCTCATGCCTGTAATCCTAGCACTTTGGGAGGCCAAGGCGGGCGATCACTTGAGGTCGGGAGTTCCAGACCAGCCTGACCAACATGGATAAACTCTATCTCTACTAAAAATACAAAATTAGCAAGGAGTGGTGGCACATGCTTGTAATCCCAGCTACTTGGGAGGCTGAGGTTGAACCTGGGAGGCGGAGGTTGCGGTGAGCCGAGATCGCGCCATCGCACTCCAGCCTGGGTAAAAAGAGCGAAACTCCATCTCAAAAAAAAAAAAAAAAAAAAAAAAAAGGCAGGTGTTGAACAATTAGAACACGTGGACATAGGGAGGGGAGCATCACACACTTAAGCAGTTGTGGGGGGCTAGAGGAGGGACTGCTGGGGATGGGGAGGGTGGGGAGGGATAAAGAGGGGAGAAATACCAGATATAGGTGATGAAGAGATGAAGGGCCATGTATGTACCTATGCAACAATCCTGCATGATCTGCACATGTACCCCAGAACCTAAAGTACAATTAAAAAAAAAAAGAGAAAAGTTTAAATAAATGTAGAGATATAACAACAACAAAAAAATAATTTTGCCAGAAAAAAAGCATGGAAGGGGATTATGAACATTGACGCAAGCAGATACTCAAACCAAACCCATGGACCCACTGGGCTGCACAGCTGATGCCACCACGGATAAGCACTGCTGCCTATGGCGGGCCCTGCTGTAGCCACCGTCAGCTTTCTGTTCTGCACCCATGAGAAACAAAGTGTTGGGTGTCTGCTGGGTCCCACGAGAACTGGAAAGTCACATGGCAGCTTTTCTGTCGGGCATATCTTCAGCCTTCTTCCCCCAAAGACTGGCTCCTCTGCTCAGGGCTCAATATGACCACTGGTCTCAAGTCTGCATGATTTTGTTTTGACTCCCACTAGTAATGGACACAATCTCTCAGTGAGCCAAACCCCATTTCCTCTGAGAGAGAATCTGATTTCCCAAGATTTAGTTGTGTCCGTTACGCCCACGGAGCTGCTTCCTGGAAGAGGTAAGTTTATTGATAAAGGCACAGTGGTCTGATTATGTCCCTCAGCCAAAGCTGCAGATGTGGACAGAGGATTTTATAAAAGCATGAAGGCTCCAAGACAATAATTAATAATTAACCATTTCAATCTCCTATTCATCCACAGTTAGACTTTGATGTCACTAGTGTAGACACTGTAACAGTCATGTCTCATCTCAGTGCATGCTGCGTTTGGTTTCAACATTTTCAATATTTTCTATTTCTGATTTCAGGTGCGGTGCCAGATTTACATGATATAGAAATAAACAGAAGATTAACTTACAGAATGATTTTAGGATGTTTCACATGGTTTTCAATAACTAAGGAACCCCACGATATCATCATTAGTATTTGCTACATCAAGTGAAGGAATAGGCAGTAACACACATGCCTTGTCCAAAAATAAATCAAAAGGGCTATTATTCTTCATGGACACATTTAATTTCCACGTTAACTTCTCCCAAAGACAACAATCAGCAATTTTATCACCTACTGGAGAAAGGCATTCCAGGGCCTCAGGGCTCATCAAAATGAATGCGTTTTCTACAACATCCAGTAGTTATTGACTCCTATATGCTAAGCCATGTCGATAAACACAGGCCACCATTTTCTCTGTGCTATTTTAACTACTACCATTTTTACATTTCAGAACAAGAGCTACTCTTAGCCAGAAAAATGCCAGATGGTACTGAGGAATCAGACTCATACTATTCCAGAGCAATGTCATCTGCAGAAGAGAGCCAATAGCTAATTGACAGAGATGCCCTTGTTGTTTTTATGGAAGTCAAGATGTCCTATGTCTATCACCAGACCTGTCCTTCTATAATTGGCTTGGGTCTCAAGCTCTCTTTGGAACTTTATTCTAGGTATGATTTTGCCTCTTCAATTCTATCTTCAGATATAACGCTGCAGTGCCTTCTTCTTCAAATGGCTTCTCTTTTTTCTTTTTTTTTTTGAGTTGGAGTTTCGCTCTTGTTACCCAGGCTGGAGTGCAATGGCGCGATCTCTGCTCATCGCAACCTCCGCCTCCTGGGTTCAGGCAATTCTCCTGCTTCAGCCTCCTGAGTAGCTGGGATTACAGGCACGCGCCACCATGCCCAGCTAATGTTTTGTATTTTTAGTAGAGACGGGGTTTCACCATTTTGACCAGGATGGTCTCGATCTCTTGACCTCGTGATCCACCCGCCTCGGCCTCCCAAAGTGCTGGGATTACATCAAATGGCTTCTCTTTACTTCTCCAGCTTTGAGAAATCCATCCTCCTCTCCCTCAGAGTTAACTTAGCTTTTCTCATCTGCATCAATCTTTGAATAACTATCATTTGTTATCAGGAATGCCTTTTCAAAGATGTATCTATTTTCTATCTTCCCAACCAGCTAATAAGATATTTCCAGACAACTAAATATTTTGCCTCTTTCTCTCCACTTTGGGGCTTCCATAGTGGTTTTCCCTTAGTGAGTGTCTAATTAATATTTGTTGGCGAAGAGATTGCTGTCCTGAGACTTGCTGTATTCTGATCAGAAAGTTCAGAAGAACAGTCCTATAGGGCACGATAAAATCAGGAACTAAATAGTGAAGTTTAGGCTAAACCAAGATACCATAAGGTGTCTTGGAGTAGATTTCCCCAGAAAATTGTTAGTTACTCAATAATTCACAGTTACAGAATGAGTCACAGAAGATATGGCCAGGAAATTCTTTTTTGCATGTCATTCCAAAGTTAGCTTGTAAGTGTGGCCCAAGTCCAGTGATTTTCAATTATCTGTCTGTGGATGCATTTGCTACCACAAATTCATGTATGAAATACTTGATTTCTTCATCCGCCTTCCAGGTTGGAGTATTGTAGCAATATGTGGAAATTTAGCAAACACAGAGGTAATTCTTTTTAATTTCTTTTTTTAAATTTTTAAAAATGTATTCCTGGCAAGCTGTAACAGAAGTGATTCTGATAATCTTTTGAGAATGATTGTTCTAGGATAGTAGTTTTCAAAATGTGGTCCCCAGAGCAAGCACATCAACATCACCTGAGAGCCTGCTAGAAATAAATGTAAGTTCTGGGGCCCAAAACTACTAACCAGAAACTCAGGGGTGGCCCAGCAGGTGTTCTCTGCTCCAGATGATTCTGAAACATGCGAACATGTGAGAATCACCATACTAAGGATGTCTTATGATTGTAATAATCTGTTATTTCTAAGGAAACCTTTGGGATAAAAATTCGTCTGATGTTCTGTTATTTCTAGGGAAATAATCTGTTATTTCTAGGGAAACTTTTTTGGATAATCTGGAAATTTATCTGATTGTTTAATAATAGGTGACACTGCCAACAATTTGAAATCTTCTTGTTTAACAGATTTTTTGCTAAGTGTTCCTATATGCCAGATATTATGCTAGGTACTGGAAATAAAGAGAAAAGTAGGTCCTAATATCTGCCTCAAGGAGGCCTTAGACTCAAATGGGATATGCACATGTGAACAAATAATTATGATTCAGTGCTAGAAAATGTATGTATAAAAGATTAATTTTGTTATGAAAGATGTGGTCCAAGAAGACTTTTGGATCCTGTCCCAGTTCTGAACCCTGAGAATTACGTGTAGAATTCAGCTAGGTATTGAAATATCCACTTAAGACTTAAAATGACTTAAGCAAGTTTGAAGAATGAAACGTGGAACTTCTGGCCTTTGCAGTCCTCCTGTCCATGTGAAGACCTGTGGTTTACTGCAAGAGGGTAACTGAGTCTGCAGAATGAATGTTTGGCCAGCCAGAAGTGTTACTACAGCCAATCTCCAAGGTCAAGTCCAAAACAGCAAGAGGCCAGGAGAGAGGTCCCGTGAAAGCTCTAGCATGGCCGTCCACCGGAGCAAGGGGGCGCCCTAATGCTGCGTATTCTTGCCTTGTACTTCAGGAACACCGAGTGTGGGGAGAAAGTGTTATTCCCTCCTGCGAATGGCATTTAAGTTCTTTCTCTTTAAGGAAAACATGGAACTAAGTACAGTGCCCTCCAGCAAAAGCTAGGGGTTTGTAGGCAGATGAGCAGGAGGGAGCGTTTCAGATGGAGGGAAGGGCACATGCAAAGATCCTGGGGCCTCAAATAACAAGGAAAATCTGTGGAAGGTTGGCATGGGGTTTGGTTTTTGAGTTTTTCAGTTTTTATCTTCAGTTAGGGTCAGCAGACTGAATTCTTTTAAACATTAGAAAAGGAACTTCATTGGTTTTGAAACAGAGAAAAATGGGGCCGGGCACAGTGTCTCACACCTGTAATCCCAGCATGTTGGGAGACCGAGGTGGGCCGATCATTTGAAGTCAGGGGTTTGAGACCAGCCTGACCAACATGGTGAAACCACCTGTCTCTACTAAAAATACAAAAATTAGCCAGGAGGCAGTGGCACACGCCCGTAACCCCAGCTACTTGGGAGGCTGAGGCAGGAGAATCGCTGGAAGGCAGAGGATGCAGTGAGCTGAGATTGTGCCACTGCACTCCAGTCTGGGTGACAGAGTGAGACCCTGTCTCAAAAAAAGAAAAAAAAAAAACAAACAGAAAAAAATTGAAAAGATATACATGACCAGTAATTGGAGATGGATAAAGTCAATTATGGTAGAGCCATGTAATGAAAGAAAATGGAATCATATTATAGGGCTTTATATTTACTTTATTTACATTTTATATTATTTATTTATAGCCATACATTATTATTTATATTTATAATATTTATATCTTATTTCTTTACTTATTTTATGAAATAAGAACTGGAAAAACATGGAACTACATACTCCACAATGTTAACAATGAGTACCTTTGAAATGTGAATCAGTTATTAGTGTTATTATTGTCATTTTAGAGAAAAGGTCTTGCTGGTTGCCCAGGCTGGAGTACAGTGGCATTATCATAGCTCAAGGCAGCCTTGAACTCCTGGGCTCAAGCAATCCTCCTGCCTCAGCCTCTAAGTAGTTTGGATTATAGATGAAATTATCAACTGCTTGATTGTTCTTTGTTTTGTGATTTTCCTTGTTTTTCAGTTTTGGGAAGTGGCCATGTACTGCTTGTACAATTAGGAAGAAAAAGGACAATAGGTCTTATTTATGAGGCAGAGCTGCACGCTTCTCCAATGAATGGCCATGGATGATCTGTTCATTTTGCCTGCCTTAATCATCAGTCTGGATGACGATACAAACACAAATACCTCTGGCCATCGCTAGGCGTAATGAAATGGATGCAGGAGTTATGATTTGAGGAGGTTCATTTGCTGAATATGCGGCCAATCTCAGCCTTGATTACTCACCATTTTATCTTTTTTTTAGTAAACTTCGTTTTTTAAATTAAAGAAATAGATTTAATTTGAAAATTGAGCTCTAAACAAAGTAGTTTTATCAACTGTTTCTAAACATTTTATTGACTATTTCAAAATTGTTAAAAACAACATACTTCATTTTTAAAGGTTCTTTGGCAAGAAAGTGGTTTAAATTCTTTCCTTTAACCTCCTTTTATGCGTCTATTTACTTTTATATAGTTCATGAAAGCAATCTAAATGTTTCTGTTTTGTTTGTTTGTTTTGCTGAAAAGCATCTTAAAAGTGAAATCTCTAGTAGCAAATCTTGAATAAGTATTTTCCCCTTCTGCCTTTGCTTGCATTTTCTGAATTCATTTCCTTTTTTCCAGAAATTTGGGGAATGCATACAACTTTTGCCTTGCTTCTGAAATGATAACTCTGCATTCGTTCTCAACCATCATTAATCATGCATAGCTGTGCTCACTGAGGCAATGTTTTTGAGAACCGATGGATGAACAAGATCTTATTAGCACTGGTTTCCATGGTTTATCACTTATGGCCAATGTCACACAGGATTTTCAACCAGGATGGGAACGCCCAGCAGCTGGAAGTCCAGCTGCCAATTCATCAATTTGAGAATTGAGTCTATTTCCGTCTAAGTTGTTGCATGCAAGGCACGGGGGTTGCTTCTGTGCCCATAGGGACTTCCTCTACTGTTTTTTTTCCAACTTCCCCCACCCTAGTCATTGCCGTCGTCATCTCAGGCACATCACACACCCAGAAAAGCAATTCAGAAACTACGTGTTGAGTGAGATTTCCTTCAAGAGAATGGCAGTGGGCAGGGGCATAGACGCCCCGCTCCTCATGGCAGTTCTACTGGGACTGGGGCAAACATGAAGAAATCATTTCACCCATCTCTTTACCTCCTCAATCTCCTTTGGAAATTGCATATCCATCCCTCCTAATAAGAAGTGGTGAGGCTGGAGTCAATCCTATGGCAAAATGCGTAGACATGTGAGCAGGACCACACAAGTCCTAGCCTGAAAAAGATACTGTACCTGGAAGCAGGTCAGACAACTAGACGTAAGCAAGCTCAAAGGGGGATAGCCCAATGGCGCTGGGATGTTTGTATGATGCTGAATGAGTAGATGAGGGAAAGGCACACCAGGAATGTAAGTTCAGTTCAGCTTCATCATCACTCTGGGAGGTAGAGATTCTGGTTTCATTTTCCAGAAGAATTAACTAAGATTCACAGAGACTGAAGAATCCCAATGAACAGGGCAGTTATGGCATGCCTGTTTATTTAAGTGTGTCTGATTTCGAAGCCACACTCTTCATACAACAGAGAGAGGGTGTGCACATGTGTGTGTACATAGTGCTTGTCCCTGGATAAAGTATTAAATGTGTGCATCCTGATTAGTATTGGTAACTGCCTCAGGGATTGAATAAAAGGGAGTGGAATGGAAGCACAGTTTACAGAGCTGGGGACAGAGTTGAGGAAGTGATAAGGGAAAGTCTAACGCTCAGGAACTTGAAATAGCAGGAAGCAGTTTCCAGTCCTAGGCCTGAAGGAAGTGGCAGAGCTCTGGCTGTGGAGAAACTGAGACAGGGCCACCATGGAGGCCTGGCAGGGATTGAGTGGGAGGGGGGCATGCTGGTCCCACCCTGATCTGACCTCTTCCTTCTCCAGTCTCCTGCCAGTACCTCCCTTTCTCTCCAGGAACGAGGGCTAGGGAGCCTGGCTGATGCTGTTTGTCAAAGTGGATGCCTGGGGCCCAGGATAAGGGCAGAGAGCAATCAGGAGGGGTGAACGGAGGACAATAACTAGAATTAGTAGCCTTGGAATCAAGTTAGAATTGCAGAGGGATGAAAGCAATAGTATAATTTAGGAACAAAAAGAAGTCCGAGCAAAGTGGACTTGAGGTCCACAGCCTCACCAGCAGGGAAGAAGAGGCACGTAGTGAGATAGAGCAGGGAAACATCACCAGGGCCACACTAAGTACACTGGAACTACGAAGACAGGATTCAAAATATTCCTGGGCAGAGTGCTGTGTAGCAGAGCAAGGTACTGAGAACTCCTGGGTTGTGTTTTGCCCTGGGCCTTGTAGGAGATATGCTTTATCTACTTCTGCTTCCTTCCTGCCCTCCTCCAACCCCTCCGGAAGTAGAGTGGCCTCATTCTTAGTAAGCCCCCATCCCACACCCTGACAACTGCCACCTTCCCTGCGCAGGCAGTCCTCCCTCGCTGTGGCCAGAAATAGCTAAGGGGTCTTAAGAACTTGGATTCTACCCTAGATGGTTGGATGACCTGAGGCCTGAGATTATGCAAACACCATTGCAAAGATTAGGCATGGCGTCCTGATAAAGCCCTGCTTGAGACAAGATGTGAGTAATGCGAACATCCCCGCAGTGATGGGTACCAGAGTGCCAGGTTTTATTAGCAGGTATACCAATCTCAGTCGGATTGTTTCACATTCCGAACTCCATGCTCATTCCACATGAAGTGCACTCGTTGCAAAATTTAAAACAGGAAGTATGAAGTGCTGGGTTTTCATTCTGGGATGAGAACACAAGTAAGTATAGTTGTGCCTCCATGGTTTTATAGGGCAGTAGATTCATCTAGGTAATTTTTTAGCCAACTGTGTTTACTGAACTCCTGCTGCATAAACTACGTGGAGAATTTTGATATATGCATTTGTTTCCTAGGGCAGCTGTAACAAATGACCACACACTGGTGGCTTCAAACAGCAGAAATTTAATCTTCCACAATTCTGAAGCCGGAAGTCTAAGATCAAGGTGGCAGCGGGGCCACGCTCCCTCCCATGACTCCAGGGAAGGATCCTCCCTTGTCCCTTCTAGCTCCTTGTAGCCTCTACAGCTTTTTGTCTTGTGGCAGCATAACACCAATCTTTTTTTTAAACTTAGCTTTTATTTTAAGTTCAGGGGCACATGGGCAGGTGGGGTTGGTTATACAGATTGTTTCATCACCCAGGTATTAAGCCTAGTATTCATTAGTAATTTTTCCTGATCCTCTCCCTCCTCCCACCTTCCACCCTCCAATAGGCCCCAGTGTGTGTTGTTCCCCTCCCTCTAAATGCCCATGTATTCTCATCATTGAGCTCCCACTTATAAGTGATAACATGCAGTATTCGGTTTTCTGTTCTTGTGTTAGTTTGTTAAGGATAATGGCCTCCAGCTCCATCCATATTCCTCAAAGGATGGGACGTCATTCTTTTTTATGGCTGCATAGTATTCCATGGTGTATATGCACCAGATTTTCATTATCCAGTCTTCCACTGAGGGGCATTTAGGTTGATTCCATGTCTTTGCTCTTGTGAATGTGATAAACGTAATGTAGAGAAAAGGGAACACTTACACACTGAGTGGGAGTGTAAATTAGTTCAACCATTGTGGAAGACAGTGTGGCAGTTCCTCAAAGACCTAAAAACAGAAATACCATTTCACTCAGCAATCTCATTACTGGATATATGACCAAAGGAATATGAATCATTTTTGTCAGGCCTCCATGTGAAAGCCTGGACCCAGAAGATCTGAAGTCCTGTCTGCCTCTGCTGATCACCACCCCCTTCCCCACTCCCTCCCTCCCCACCAACCCAGCATTCGCCATTATCCCTGATAGCCCAGCGGAGCTCCCCCTGGACACAAGCTTCCCTTCACTGTAACTGAACTTACGGTAATGTATACTTCTTGTCCCCACCCCAACTACTGTAACTGATCTTACTCTGTAACCTTCCACTGCCCACCCCAAACCTATAAAACCAACTCCTATCCCACTGCCCTTTGCTAACGCCCTTTTCGACCTTAGCCCACCTGTACTCAGGTGAATAAACAGCCACGTTGCTCACACAAAACCTGTTTAGGGGGTCTTTTCGTTCAAAGCACGGGTTCTTTTTTTAGTTTTGTTAGAAAGACACATAGCTCCAATCTTTGCCTCTGTTTTTACATGGTCTCCTTTGTGTTCAAGTCTCCCTCTCCTTTCTTGTGTAAGGAGACAAGTTTTTGGTTTTAGGGCCCACCGTAAATCCAGGAAGTTTTATCGTGAGACCCTTAACTAATTACATCTTTGAAGAGCCTATTTCCAAGTAAGGTCACATTCTGAGTGTTGAGTGACCATGTATTTAGGAGATACTATTTTAGCATATTATAACATGATTTAAATCTGGCCCTGCTTTTGGGAACATTAGCATGCATTATTTCCTGAAATATTCTTTCCTTATTCCCACTTTTCCCAGAAAGTTATGTGCAAAGCATGCCTCTGTGTGTGTGTGTGTGTGTGTGTGTGTGTGTGTGTGTGATTATTCACTTCGGAATAAGCTGAGTGCTGTCTCCACCCCCTCTGTCTTTCCTAAAGTGTCTTATTTCATGGGGAATTTTCATTTTCTTGCTTATACTTTACTGGGTACTATAAATCCAAATGTGCTATTTTGTTTTAATAAAAGAGAAATCTTTCTTGCTTCTAATGTTCAGCCTTCATGCTCCTGCACTCCCCAGGATCTCCTCGGACCTCATTTCATCCAGTGTCTGCAGACACGTCACTGCATCATTAAATTAGAAAAGGAGAACCTTTTTCTTGAGTTGCAAATTGTTTCCATTTTGTGGCCCATTGATTTCTTGTATATTTCATCAGGCTGGCCAGGGCAGGAGGTGGGGTTGTGTCCCTCAGATGGAGGGATTTCCTGCCAATGTGCAGAGTAACCACCGTTTCCCACATTCCTGGCCTCCTCCAAAACAGACATTGGACTTACCACTAGATCCAATCTCAAAGCATAGAACATTAACGGCTCCACTCAAAGCTTGTGTGAAAATACTAAAAGAACAGCAATTTATGCCTATGTGAAGTTTTAAATTTACAGTACTTCTGTCCCTTACCTCGGGTCATCTGGAGAGGTGAGATTTGGGGGTCCTTCTCAGACCAATGGCAAGCCTGGTGATGCCTTCTGGTTGTTTCTGTTAAGAAGGGAAGTAAAGCATAATAGCTACAATGGTGGCTAAAATTTGCTGAGTGCTTTTGATATGCTATGAAGCAGCTTTAAGTAGGTCTTCCTAATCACTTCGTATAACAGCCCTACGAGCTGGTCACAGGCTAATGGATGGGGAACTGAGGCTTCTGGAGGTTAAGTGCCTTTGCATCTTAATGGTTTCTGATAACATTTATTTCTGTATTTTTTCCTTTCCCCTATGTCAGTCAGGGTCCCCATGGGAAACCATGGCCCATTCACCTTTAGGTAACTCAAGCAGGGGTTATTTTCAAAAGTGCTATTTGCTGAGGTGCAGGAGAGTGGAGAGGAGCCACAGAAATGATGCAGGTAGTTAGGATGAATAGCATCAGAGCTGCTGCCAATGCTGGGCCCCAGCGACAAAGAGTGGAAATGATTACTGGAACCTGGAAGGGAAGGATTGGGTAGAGGACACCACCTGGTGAGAGCAGTGACCTTCTGTTAGCAAGCAAGCCAGCCTGAGGTGACCTCAGAAGGATAGTGGATACTCTGACCTTGCTCTTTTCACATAAACTATCAAAGAGTTTCAGAAGGTACCTCTAGGGAGGGTAGCCAACTCGTCCTGGTTCATTCAGGACTTTCTCAGCTTTAATACCAAAAAGCCCCATGTCCCAAGAAACTCCTTAGTCTCAGGTAAATCAGAATAGTTGTTTACACTAGCTCTAGGCTTCTGAGCCACGGGGGCAAGGGCTGGGGTTCCTCCCTGGGTACCTGGATAGAGGCATGGTGGGCTTGTGGAAGATGACTGTACCCACCCATCCACTCCGTCATTCGTTCATTAGATCAACAAGTATTTATTGAGCAGTTACTATAGGCCAGATACCAGCCTAGCTGTTGGGCATTCTGCAGTCCTACTTAGCAGAGAGTGAGGAAGACAGATAATCAACAAGAAAATATATAGCTATGTGAAACAATTTGAAACAGCCATACATGCTATGAAGAAGAAAGTGGGGTTCTCCAGGTACAGACTGAAGGCTGCAACTATGTGGACATGTTTCCCTTTGGTCAGAGCAGTCTCTCTGAGGAGATGCCTGCAAGCAGAGCCCCGAATGAGGGAGCCTACCTCGTCCCAGAATATGGGCTAGCTGTGACTACGTGTGGGAGCTCATTCATGCACTCTCATCTTTTGTGGCTTCCCTTCGGCCTCCAAAGCTTGTCTCTTCTCTCTGTGCCCTTCTCTCCTTAAATTCCAAAGACAGCATTCCTTTGCTTTGCTCTGCCAGAATGAATAGTCTCTGTAAGAGGCAATGTTTGAAGCTGCTACCCGTCATTTACATCGTTGAGCTATCCGCTAGTCTAGAGGCAGTGTGGAGAGAGGTTGGTGGTTCCGCCTGTGGTTGTGGGGAATAATGGCGGATGGGGCCACGAGGGGAGGAAGCGAGAGGAAAGAAGACTTGGGAAGGCCAAGGCCGGAGAAGACAGACTCTCATCTCTAAATTTTACTGAGGAGGATTGCAAATACTTCTCCTTAAAGAGCTCATTGTAGCTTCTGGGTTCTGCCTCTTCTATGTGAAGTCAGACCCAGGAGACAGAAGGCTTTCAGTGGAGGGATGAAGGTCAGGCAAGGCTGAGAGAGCTAGAGTGCCTTGCACACTGCCTCCTACGTAATGAGCGTTACTAACCTTTTCTTGGGAGCATTCATATTGGACCCCAATGCTATCATTTCTACCATTCTATATTATACAAAAAGATAAAGTGAGCTGAACTGAAGCCCAGAGATTCCCAGAAATGTCATAGTGTTTGTAAGAAAATATATATTTAACTTCATTCAAAAGGGGAATAAAAAGCCCATGTTTCATCTCAAGATTCTCCTCTTAGTTCAATAACCATGAAGCCAATACGCCACTATTGAACTTCCTTTGCCTCTGGAATTTAAAGGAACATAAAAAGCACTAATTGACGGCTTGTTCTTTGACCACAGGAAACCACTTGTCATTATCCATTAATAGCTGCTTTTCAAGAATATTTTCCTTGTCTCCCTTAGGAAGAAATAGATGACAAAGCAAAACTAAAAAGCTATTTGTTATATTCCGGTCAGAGGGGCTAAACTAAATATTCCTGGGTAGCCACATACTTGTACGTGACATACATTCATTGTGCTTGCAAATTGTTTGTTTGTTTATGGTTCCTTGGTTTTGCTTTGCAACCAAGATACATTACCAGAGTACCTAGACTGAGTTGTTCTTCAGGGAGTTGTACTCACGGTAAAGTCAGAACCCACGGTCTGCAGGATTTGGTTATGCCGTATATGTATATTTCAATGCTTGGAGGAGAGACACAACTTTTAAACTAATGGATTTCCTTTGTTTTTGAACATTTTCTCTCAAAGAACACCAATTCCTGGTAAACTAATTTAACATAAAGAAAAAGTTGAGTCTGACACCTTGTTCTCAACTTACTGATGTAAATTGAGGACAAGGTGCCAGTCTTGATTTGGAGTTTTCAGCTTCTTGTCAGTCTGTGTTATGGCCTTAAGACCTCTATCTAGAGAGAAATTGACAAAAAAAATTCCCAGAATACTATTTTTCTAAAGAAAAATCTCTCATAGAACCTCATATTGCCTCCTTATTTCCCCAGTGCTCAGCAGAACATTCCCTCAGAAGTGGATTTTCAGCCATAATGGCTGTTTTCCTAGGTGAATTAAAGATGTCATATGCCTCCTGTTTCCAAAGAAAGGTGGAATCTAACAGATCACTTAATTTGGGTAGTTTTAGGAATACCCAAATTGGTATTTGAATACCAATATTTGGGTTAGACACCTTAGAACCTTCTGTTTTGGTGGAGGTTATAGGGTGGTTAGTATGGTAAAAGCGTACACCTGGGTTTGTTCCCTGATCTAAGAATCTTCAGGTGTAGGGCTAGGAGTCTGCATATTTAACAAGATCAGCACTTGAACTTTATGCTCTTCAATCTTGAGAACCTTTACTTTAAACTAAACCACCGGCCATGAGAGAATTTAGCATATTTTCTTCATCTGAAATCCTGACAAATGGAAAGGATCATACAAGCTTGCCGTCATTCTTTAAGCTCACATGGAAAGTAGAAGGCAGGAGATTGACAACAGGCATGATTGAGAGTCTACGTGGCATGTAGGAGAGTTTAACACACATCTATTAAGTAACTGTTGTTTTCTTTTTTGCTACATATTAAATGGAAAGTGATAGTAAGTAACTTTCCTATAGCAAGCACTGGGCTAGGCAATGGAGAAGTACAGATGAATGAGACATGGTCCTTGCCTGCAAGAAGCTTACACATCATATAGAAGGCAATTAACTCTTGTATAACACAGTGGATGCAAAGCTGGAGTCCTGCATAGAGGTCGTGGAGAAGAAAATGAAGGACATATTTCCAACTTCTTAATCAGGATACACCTAACATACAGTGAAATGCTTATGTCTTTAAGTTCATGGCTAAGTGCATTTTTACATAGGTATTCACCCATTATAACCACTACATAGATCAAGATACAGATCATTTTCAGCACATTAGAAGGCTCTTTCATGCCCCTCCACCACCAGTAATGCCCCCCAAATGTAGCTACTCTTCCGACCTCCGTTATCAGGGATTAGTTTGGACTGTTTTAAAACTTCATGTAAATTAAGTCATCGAGTATGTATTCCTTTCATCTGGATTAGTTCATTCAACATTATGCTGTAAGATTTTATTCATTTTCCTGTTTGTAGTCTTCCTTCTTTGTTCTGTAGTCTTCCACTGTGTAAATAAAGTACAATTTATTTATTCTACCACTGATGGTCATTTGGGTTGTTTCCAGTTTGGGGCCGTTATGAATAAAGCTAACTGTGGACATGCCTTTGGTGTGCATAAACACTCAAATCTACGGTGTGCATATGTTTATGTTCAGACAAATTTGCCAACAGTTATCCAGAGTGGCATTGCATTTTCCACTCTCAGCAGCAGCATAGAAGGGTCTTGGTTGTTCTGTGTCTTCACCATTTTGTGTTCTCAGTCTTTCTAATCTTGGTCGTGTGTGTGTATGTGTGTGTGTGTGTGTGTGTGTGTGTGTGTGTGTGTGTATGGTGGGGTGAGGACACTTAAAATATGCTCTTTTATCAAATTCAAGTAAATAATACAATATTTCTAGGTATAGTCAATCTGATATGCTTTAGGTACCCAGAATGTATTGATCTTATAGCTGAAACTTTGTACCCTTTAACTAATATCTCCCATTTCTCCAAGCCCCAGCCCTTTGTAACCAGGAGTTCTCTTTGTTTCTCTGAGTTGGACTTTTTAAAATTCCATGTATAAGGGAGATCAATCCTGTGTCTGTCTTATTTCACCTAGCTTGATGTTCTCCATGCTCATCCATGTTGTCGCAGATGGCAGAATCTTTCTTTCTCTTTATGGCAGAATCATATCTCTGTGTGTGTTGGGGGTGGTGGGAGAGTGTGTGTGTATCACATTTTCTTTTATCCATATGTTCATTGATGGCACGTATGTTGTTTCTATCTTGTCTGCTGTGAATAATACTGCAATAAACATGGGAGTGCAGACATCTCTTTGACATACTAATTTCATTTTCTTTGGATATATGTTCAGAAGTGGGATGGATGGATTATACAGCGGTTCTATTTTTTATTTTTTTAATGGAATCTCCATTATGTTTTCCATAATGGCTTTACCAATTTTAATGCCACCCAGTAGTGTACAGGGTTTCCTTTTCTCTACACCCTGGCCAACACTTATCATCTCTTATCTTTTTGATAGTAACCATCTTAATAGTTGTGAAGAACTATATCATTGTAGTTTTTATTTGCAGTTTTCTGAGGAGTAGTGATCTTAACCACCTTTTCACATACCTGTTTACTATTTGTATGTCTTCTTTAGAAAAATGTCTGTTCAGCTCCTTTGCCCATTTTGTAGTTAGGTTTTTTCTTTCCTTCTTTCTTTCTTTTCCTTCCTTCCTTCCTTCCTTCCTTCCTTCCTTCCTTCCTTCCTTCCTTCCTTCCTTCCTTCCTCCCTCTCTCTTCTTTTCTTTCTCTTTCGCTCTCTCTCTCTCTCTTTCTTTCTTTTTCCTTCCTTCCTTCCTTTCCTTTTCATGTGACTTTTTAAAGTGTATTTTGGATATTAACCCTTTATCAGCTCTATGGCTTGCAAATACTTTCTCTCATCCTGTCTACTTTCTCTCATCCTGTTGGTTGCCTTTCCTTTTTCTTGATTGTTTTCTTTGCTGTGCAGCAGCTTTTTATTTTGATGTAGTCCCACTTGTTTATTTTTGATTTTGTCGCCTATGCTTTTGGCATCATCTTCAAAAATCATTGCCAAGGCCAATGTCAGGAAACTTTTTCTTTACATTTTCTTCTAGAAGTTTTATAGTTTTAGATCTTATATTTAGGTCTTAAATCTATTTTGAGCTAATTTTTGTATATTGTAAAACCCAGGGGTCCAATTTTATTCTACTTTGTTTAGGTATCCAGTTTCCTCAACCTCATTTATTGAAAAAAAACCATCTTTTCCTCATTATTGATTCTTGGTGCCCTGGTCAAAGATTAGTTGATCATATATGCCTGGGTTTATTTCTGGACTCTTTATTCTGTTCCACTGGTGTGCCTGTTTTTGTACCAATATCATGCAGTTGTGATTACTATAGCTTTGTCAAATGGATTGAGTTTAGGGAATGAACACAGCCTGACTTATTGGCATGCAGTCCTAACTCTTCTGTCACACAATCCCAGCTTCCTTGACTTAAAAAAAAAACCCATCATGGTGTCAGGGAATCCCTTAGCCTTCTTTACATGAGTATTTCCCTCTATTAAGAGGGAAAATGAATAAATCCTTGTTTTGGATCCCATAAATGCAAATTGCTTATAAAGTTGAATAATGTACAATCCTTTGTTTCGGATGTCCGTTTCCTTAGCCTGTACTCAAGACCTGGGTGACAAATGTAACCACATGGAGCCATGCCCTCCCTTTTCAGCACGGGACTGAGCTGTCTGCAGCCCCACAAACGCCAAATGTCATCTCTCTCCTCCTCACTGGCTGCCTACTAGGTCCCACCAGCACGTACTCTTCCCTCGCTGGTTTTTTAACTTTGCGGTGACCACCACTGCTTCTTTTGGCAGAGACCCCCTCAAGTGCTCCCAGCGCTATTGTGGCAGTTGGAAGACATTTTCCCTTCGCATAACAGCCAGCTAGGCATGCTTCAGACTTTCAGTGACCAGTACTCTTTTGGAGGGTTCCTAATAGGTTGATGGTTGGAGTCTCCCTTGCCAAGAAACTTGGAATGTGTTTACCCAAGACCAGACTGTAAGATATTTGAGTTACTTGGGACATTCTAAGGAAAATATTTCCTCCTAGAAAAATGGTTGTCATGGCCTTTGAATACTTTCCTAAAGTAATATCGCTCTGAGAGTCTCCTACTCATCCCTATTGACATGTCTGATGGCTTTCTCGTTTCTGTCATTATGCTTTCTCCAACATTGCTGTAGGCTGCAATTCAGCCCAGGCAGAAAAGATGAGTCACAAAAGAACCCATCAAAACCAGTTACCAGTATCCATTATTTCCATATGAATGAAACACTTCTTGGCCACTCATCTTAGAGGGCACTGGTAAACAAAGAGCTGAGACATAGCTCTTCTTACTGAATATCTTTCTTTTGCACATTCATGAGGAAATAAACTCCCAAGCTCTTTTCTTCTCTTCTCTTTTATTTGTATGAGTGGAATTGTGACAACGCATTGTCTTCTGAAAGGCTAATTTTCTAATGCCAAGCAAGTGGAGTGTTCCCCAATGCATCCTGGTACTGGTAGTCTCAGAGAGCCCTGTGCTAAGTGCTCACTGTTTTGCTCATTCTCTCAGCAATCAAACTGGTGTGTCAGATGTGACAAGAGCATCCAACATGGAAGAAAGGACAGTAATTGCTTTGCTGAAGGAAAAAAAATGGACTTGTCTTTTGTGGATTGTCTGGACGCTGGAAGCTGTGAAACCGCACCTTCCAGTTCATTTCCCTGGATAATTGATGTTTTCTTCCTTTGAAAAGAAGGTAAAGATTTTTTGTTTCCTTTTCCACTGTGGGAAGACGGGATTCCACCCACAACATGCTTCTTCATCACAGAAGTTGATAGTAATGATTAAGTCTGGGAAATATCCCAATCAAACGTCACATGCCACCAAACAGCAAGAGCTGAAGGCTTTTGGTCACTGTGTTGGCTACTGCTGGCTCTGAATCTCCCTTATGAGCTGATGTGAAGCCTGTCAGCAGATTTGGACATTGAGTCTTTTCAAAATCTCCTTAAAATAGATGTTTCTAAAACCCAGGAGACTTTTCCATCTGTCTCCTTTGCAGAATTCATGTTGGGGAGGAGCAAATAATACAGCCTTTCAGAGTCTAAGAATCACATTTTGAATATTCTCTGTTTAATAACACATAGACTTGACTTTCCCAGTGAATTTATTATCTACTGTTCATTTGTTAAGGAAAATATAATCTTTGGGTTTCTGCTTCACTGGAACCGAAATCATGAAGATGTTGCTCTGCAAGTATTATACTTTGTAAGAGAATCATTGCTTGAGAAGATTTCAAAAAAATTAAGAAAATATTTTAACTAATTGCAAATAGAATTTCAGTTTGGTTTGGGGCTCTGAGTTTATAAATTTTGAGTAGGTTCTAAAATTTGCCATGTGGTACTCCCAAGCCGGTTTGGGAGGGAAAAATAAATAAAGAAAGAAAAGAAAAGAAAATGTTGAGATAGCCTCTTGGTTCTTTTCGGAGCTTTCTGAGTATCCTGGTCACTTTCTAGGCCATCAGAGGTCAAAGGCGATTGGCTCCTGTAGTATCATATGGAACATTTCCTTTCAGAATGTAGTTTCTTTATAATACTGCAAGACACACTGTCATCATTGGCTTGAGAAGACAGCACACTTGAAAGAACTTTGGCTGAAGAATTAATTTCTTTACCCCTTCCCATAGAATGGTAAGTTTATAAACCCCTCTAGCCCAACTCAGATATTTAGTTTTGCCCACCGTTATAATCTGAAAATATTTAGTTTAGTTTTCTCTTCAATGAACTCCAAGATCTTGCCAATGTTGGTCTGTTTTATTTAGTTCAATTTTAAGACATATGTAGCTGGCGCAGCTAATTTAACCAGACAAATGAAGTGCTTTTCTTAGAATTGAACGCACACTCGAACACACGCTCTAAAATCTGAAGATCTTCTCACTTCCATTCAAAACACAAATAATCAGCCAAGCAAAACGATCCTCTTTAGCCAGTTAAGAATCCAAACTCCTGTTATCCAGTAAGTGGAAAGCACACCCTGGGACAGAATACTGGTGGCCCTCTTCTCCGGGTGAGCAATAGAACATTCACCCTGAGTCACCAAGCTGACTCAGTTCCTGAAAATGCTGCCAAGGGGCCTGGCATTGTAGGAATTTGCTGTACCTCTTTGTGGATATGTAGATGGCCGCAATCTAACTTGGCTTCACCAAGCTAGGCTGCAGCTAGGCTTTGCTATTGGCAGTCATCTGCACTGTGGTTCTAGACACCCAAAGGGACTCAGAGAGTACTTCTACATGGAGTGGCTATAGCTTTAGCTGTCCTGGAAAAATGGGTCGATTCGGACTCTATGCACATGCAGGCAGCGTACTTTATTTCTTCTCTAACTCTGTAAGGTTCCCAGGTCTCTCTGCTTTAGGAATGCACTGAATTTCAGAGCACCGTTTAGCCATTTTCTCCTCTGAGATCTTTTTTCTTGCAACTTGGGTTCAGTACAGCTCCCCAACATCATTAACTAATGTGTGTATTGTAACTGTTGGTTGATATCTACCTCTCTTGGTAGAATGTGTTCTTAGTGTCTTGAGCTCCTGATTCAGGGCTTCACGCATAATTTTGCTGAATGAATTATTGCGAGCTTGACAGATGGCCATGCCATGAAGTGTGGGTCTCAGCAGCCTTTTGCCTCATGAAATTAGCCCTTGCCTGGCAGTGGGATGCCATGCTGCTTGTCCATGAAGGCTGGCTTAAGTATATTCTCCTCTGAGCCCTGAAACACTGATGCCCTTGAGCAGAAGCACAGAGAGTTTGTTCTTGGAAGCAGCTACAGCCCAAAGTCCTAGGGACAGTCTAGTCAGCTCCTGGTCTTTTGTGGCTAACTTTGGACCATCAGCTCAAGGACAGAGAAGCATCTTCCCCTCTGCGGCAATAGGGACCAAGTAGGTCTCTGTTCTCTGGGTCATTAGGAAAGTGGGAGTATGCATTCTATTTTCAGCTGGCCAGCCCTGGAAATCAAAAGATATGTAGATGAAGAGTCAAACTCTGTAAAATATTTTAAGAGATTTATTCTGAGCCAAATACGAGTGACCATGGACTGTGACACAACCCTCAGGAGGTCCTGAGAACATGCAACCAAGGTGGTTAGAGTACGGCTTGATTTTATAGGCTTTAGGGAGGCATGAGACATCAATCAAATACATTTAAGGAATATATTGGTTTGTTCCAGAAATGCAGGACAACTTGATGCAGTGGGGGCTTCCAGGCTACAAGTAAATTTAAACATTTTCTGGTTGACAATTGGTTGAGTTTGTCTAAAGACCTGGGATTGATAGAAAGGAAAGACCGTGGAGACCAAGCTTCCTTTGAAGTCTTATAGTGGCTGCCCTTAGAGATAATAGATGCCAAATGCTTCCTATCCAGATCTTTAAAAAGTGCTAGACTCTTAGGCCATCTCTTTAGGATTGGGAGGGCCTGGAAGAAGAATATCTAGCTAAGTTAAGAGAGACTCTTTACAGAGGCAAATTTTCCCTGACAAAGGATGGCTTGCAGAGCCATTTCAAGATATGGCAAAGAAACATGTTTGGGGGAAAATATTTTTATTTTCTTCCTTGTCTTGGAATGTTATACCAGAGTCAGGTTGGAAAATAAGCCATGATATACAGGTTAAATAAAGCCCATCTGATGAGAATTTATGGTTTGTAGAGCATGACTCCCCAGAGTCCTTAGATAGGAATTTGGGCAAGATAAAAAAAATCAGAGCTTAGTCCTCAGGTGGGAATATTTGTTTTACACTTGGTAATAAATTTCAGACTGGCTGTGGTGAGGCAATCTGACTAGCCCAGATTTTGTGCTCTGTGTCCTAACTCAGAGCCACAAAACTGTCCCGCTCACTAACAGACACTGTGTGGTTATAAACACAGACAGAAGCCTTTTTATGTAAGGAAATGGGAAGTACGGGGTTGTGTTACAAGGGTTTGGGGTGTAGACAAAAACTTTTCTGATTCCCCAAACTGGAGGGCAGTTTGTCCTTTAAAGCAAGTAGATTCTCATTTCAGCCTTTGTTCAGAGGGAAAGCTACTTCTTTGGGTATCAATTTAGGTCAATTTAATTTCTATTTGTTTGACCCATAGCTTAGATTTATTTTCCTTCTTTTGGGATTCCATCATTTATAACTGAAGAGATAAGCTTAATCTAAAGCCTTGCAAAGTGAGGTCAATGATACTAAGTCCCAAGATTCCTAGTGGGATTGTCTCAGAAACCAAGAAGGAAGGGGCTTCAAACTTTTCCCTTAGAAAGACATTTCCTTTTTTTTTTTTCTTTTCTATTTTATTTTTTTCCATTTATTTATTTTATTGCATTTTAGGTTTTGGTGTACACGTGAAGAACATGCAAGATTGTTGCATAGGTACACACGTGGCAGTGTGATTTGCTGCCTTCCTCCCCATCACCCATATCTGGCATCTCTCCCCTTGCTATCTCTCCCCAGCTCCCCACCCTCCATCGTCCCTCCCCTATTTCCCCCCAACTGACCCCAGTGTGTAGTGCTCCCCTCCCTGTGTCCATGTGTTCTCATTGTTCAACACCCGCCTATGAGTGAGAACATGCGGTGTTTGATCTTCTGCTCTGCTGCCAGTTTGCTGAGAATGATGGTTTCCAGCTTCATCCATGTCCCTACAAAGGACACAAACTCATAGTTTTTGATGGCTGCATAATATTCCATGGTGTATATGTGCCACATTTTCAAACCCCTTATTTAATCTCTCTGTGGCCTCCACTTCTCCATTCATTTGTTTATGCTGTGCACTTATTTAGCTCAGCTGCCTATTCATTTATTCAACAGACATTTGCATAGCATACATCAATGTCATACCTAGAATTTAGCAGATTGAAAAACAAGACAAATCAGTGGTCTCAGAATTTAATAACAAATGTCAGCGCTTCCAGGAGAGAGCATCTAGCATATCCTGCCTTGGTTTTAGATCTCTGATATAAAGGCCAAGGTTAGAATTGACCACCCCCCCACCCCCACTTTGTCCTCTCAGTCCTTCCATAAGAATACTGCTTCTACTTTACATTTTCCATATTCATAATTCCTTTTCCAATTATGAAAGTAATCTGTTTATGATGTAAATTGAAAAATACAAAAAGGTTTAAAAAAGGGAGAAAAAAATTATTCTAAAAGAGTTGCTGTGAACATTTTTATGTAATTTCTCTCTTTTCTGTTGTTTAAAAATCTAGTCAAGAATATTTTACATAGACCACCTTATTTTCCAGTTTTCACTTAATGTTATAACATAACGATTTCCTTTTTTTACGCTAAACTATCTACATTATTTTAATGGAGATACATTCTTCATTCTACAGGTATAACCTTATTCACTTTGGTAATCTCCTTTTGTTTGAGAGTATCTTTTCCCTTGCTTTTGTAAGCTTTTCGCTTATAAGCAATGCTGCCATAGTGTTTTTGTGGATGGAAGCTTTATACAGTTCAGATTTTTTTTTTTTTTAAGAAGAATTCCCCAGAGTGTAATTACTGGATAAAACATGAATGGATGTTCTCAAAACTATTGACTTGGATTGTCAAATTACTTTCCAAAGGGTTTTTGCTATCTGCATTTCTTCTCATGTTTCAGGATGTCTAGTTTAGCTGTGTCCATCCTGAAGGAGGTAGGATGCATGGTTAATCACCCTGGTTCAGAACTAGATTGCTCAACTGAAGTGCTTGCTCTGCCATTTACTTCATGATCTCAGACACTTCACTTAATCTCTCTGTGTCTCTGTTCTCCCTTTGAAGAATGAAGATAAAAATAGTACCTCCTCACAGTGAGAATGAAATGAATTAATATATGTGAAGAGATTAGAATTTGCCTGGCACATGGTAAGTACTGTTTTAATATTAGTTGTTATTACCCCATCTACTACTGTGGATAAGACTGAGGTGAAAGATGACCAATGAAAACAAAGTGTCCTACACCAGGGTATGGTGACTTGAATAGTGTCCCCCAAATTTCATGTCCACTGGGAATTTCAGAATGTGACTTTAGTGAAAACAGAGACTTTACACATGTCAAGTTAAGAGGTGGTCATACGGAGTCAGGGTGGACCCGATTCCAGTGGCTTGTGTCCCCACAAGAAGAGGAGGGAACACACAGAGATAGAGAAGGCCCTGTGAAGATTGTGAAGATAGAGGCAGAGACTGCAGTTATGCTTCCACAGTCTGAGGAATGCCTGCAGCTACCAGCAGCTGGAGAGGCAAGGAAGGATTCTCAGAACCACCAGCAGGAGTACGGCCCCACTGCACCTTGATTTCTGACCTCCAGCCTCCAGACCTGTAGGAGAACAGATATCTGTTGTTTAAAGCCATCACATTTGTGTAATTTGTTATGGCAGTCCTAGGACAGGGATACACAGGGTAAATCCAAAGTTTCCATCATTAGGGAGTGTACACAGTTATTTACATGAAATTGGCATGTCATAGCTGTGAAAGGAAAATAATCAGAGCCCCCAAATCACTAAGCCAAAGGGAAAAGTCAAGCTGGGAACTGCCAAATGCCTCCCATTCTATGTAACATCGCTACAAAAATAAAAAATGCTACACATCTCCCTCACAATTTGCTCACAAGGAAGTTCCTTGTGGATAAAGGACAGAACTCAAAGTCATTCACCTGCTCACATGAGACAAATGAATATAATCAAAGAAATAATGCAACTGTTTGTCACTTATTTACCTGTGACCTGAAGCCCCTTCCTACTTTGAGTTGTCCTGACTTTCCAGATCAAACCAATGTACATCTTACATATGTTGATTAATGTCTCATGCCTCCCTAAAATGTATCAAATCAAGCTTTTCACTGACCACCTTGGGCACGCGTTGTCAGGACTTTCTGAGGCTGTGCCACAGGCGTGCCCTTAATCTTGTCAAAATAAACTTTCTAAGTTGACTGACACCTGTTTCAGTTATTTTGGTTTCACATGGCCAAGCAGAATTGACATCATTTGAGGTCACTAGGGATTCTAAACAGAGCTGTAGGCCAGCATGGCAGGGTGATCTTCCTGGGTGACATCAGCAAGCGGACAGACCCAGGGCACCTGTCATTCTTCACTCCTCCCCCACCCCTTCTGCTCCAACCAGGTTCCCAAGAGCTTCTGGATGGATCTTTGTTCTAACTGGCCATTGATAACCTGGGCTCATTTCCGCGTCCCCTCTATGCTAGACTGTAATGATGATTGATGCAGGTAGCAAATGGTCTAGAGTTGCCTCGCAGCCTTATTATTGCAGATACAATTACCACCAGGCTGAGTTTGCTGCTATAGTATCTGATAATGGACTCTAATTTGCCAGTGGGGTTTGTGCTCCTTTGTTCCCAGACAGAGATCCATTTCTAAACTAGAGAGTAATTCATAAATATTTTTCTCTCTAGTCATGAGGCAAGGCCAGATTTAATTGCACAGTGAAAGGCAGTTCTACCCAGGAGCCACTGCAGGAGGCTGTGCTCTGCTAGGGCAGAGCCTACTCTACTGATCCAGTCTGTTCATTTTGCAGAAAAGCCCCCTGAGGCCCAGAGAGGTAACGTGACTTGTCCTAGGTCACACAGTGAGTTATCTAGGTCTTTACGCTCTAACACTGCCTCCCTTGCTCCCTGAGCCAGAGAGTAAAGTAGCAAAGAACCGTGTGTTCTAAACAGCCCTTTGGACTTGAGCCACATTGACCTCTGCTTATTTGTATTTTTTTCTTTAGGAATTATATATTTTTAAAGTAGCATATTTGTTTTCTATTTTGTAAAGAAGCTCATGGATGAGAATTTGGAAAATATAGAAAAATTTAAGAAAAAATAACCATAAAGCAATAGCTTCAAGTTAGCATTTTTTATTCACTACAATTATTTTATGTATATGTGCACATTGTTAATTTGTATTTTGGATAAAATTGAGGTTATATTATATATGCAGTATTACATTCTGTTTTTCCATTTATTTCAATTTATTTTCTCACATCATTAAATGCCATGTTGTATCTTCAAAAACGTTTGTATAATATATTATACAGATTAAGTTATTTAAACATTTTTTCTATTATCATTTAAGTGGTTTTGTAATTTTGCAATTATAAATAACATTGTTGTGTTATTTAGGCATACGTATTTATGATTGTCTCTGATTATTTCTTTATAATAAATACTTACATGTAGAAGTTGATGTCAAAGAGTGTGAATTTTTAAAGAGTCTTAAATAATACATATTGCTAAGTTACACGGTTTCTTATCAGAGTAAAAATGGAACGTTGGAACTGAAGTCAGAAAAACTGGACTTGAATCTCAAGTTTACTCTTACTAGCTGTACGACCACAACCAAATTCTTTTTTTCCCTTCACCTGATGTGTAAACAAATAATAACTACCTGATCAGATTATTATGAAAATATTAGGTTGCTGCAAAAGTAATTGAGAAGTACTTGCAGTTACTGCCATTGAAACTAATGGCAAAAACCGCAATTACTTTTGCACCAACCTAATGAAAGGAAATAAGTATTAAAATGCTTACACAATGACTAACATGCAGCAGACACTCAGCAAATATTTATTGGTTTTGTTTTGAACTTTTGCCATCAGTGAGAGAGAAGCCAAACATTGGAATTATCTAGAAAAAGGCCAGGGACTTTTATTTCCCAAACAGGCGATTATTGGTGTGGGGAGGATAGAGTAAGATTCTTCTGTCTGCCAGCATGTATGTCAATTCAGTGGGATACCCAGGTAAAAGCTGTTCGCAGTTACTAATATAATAATGAAAACAAAGGCCAGGTTATAATAGCCCAAAGGACAGTCTCTGATTTGGCATTTTGATGATGCCAATCTCTTCCTATGGAGGGAAGTCAAACTGCCATCAGAAAGTTAGGATTTACCTAATGCAACAGCCAACTGCAGACAAGTTTGATATGGCTGTAAGCTCTCCTTGGAGGAGAAAGAGGAGAGGATGGTTGTGTATGAGACCAAGAAAATGAAGCTCTAACCTGCATCTTTCCCTGCATCCTCAGGTTCCCAAAAGCAAACAAGGAGGTTGGGAAGAGGAAACATGGAGGAAGTAAGCTAAAACCAATCAAACATGGGCCTTGAAGCAGCTGGACATGGGTGCAAATCCAAGCTCTGACCCTCCCGAGCTATGTGACCTTGGGCAAGCCACTAGATCTTGACCTGTCTTGGTTTTCTGCTCCATAAAAGGGTGCTAATGTAGGCTACTCAGCAATGTTTTTAAATTAGGCTAAAAGGAAATGAATATGAAATAGAAAGTGGCCAATACATGGTAAGCAGTGTTACTATTATTTATGTAATATTGGTTAATCTACTATTTTCATAATAAAATGGGAACCATAAAAATAACTTTTCCATGTCTTGATGTTATGGGGATTGTTGACAAAAGGATGTGAAAGTATCACGTCATCTGTGCAGTGCTGCAAACGAGTCGAGATTGGAAGGGAAGGGGCTCACCCCTGAGTGTGGGGAAACAAAGGGTAGCAGCTGCTAGAGGGTCTGGGACCTGGGCTTCCTCCTGTGGCTCCCTCATTGCCTTAGGTCGGCAGTTTGCTCACCACTTCCTTCAGCATTGCCCTCCGGTCAGTGCTTCCTGAGTGCCAAGATTATTCAAATGTTTAGTGTGGCAAAATCATGCATGTCAGGATTTAAGCACCTCCTACAGAGACAGTTTGGGATTATCAACGCTTGTTTCCCAGCAAGGCCTGTGGCGTCTGTGGTCTCCTTCCAAGGCGAAGGCCTAATCATAGGAGTCAGAGAGCTTTGTGGAGAAGGGCGAGTGGGTGGTGCTTCCACCAACAGGCCCTGAACCTCCAACACCAGAATGGCCTCCTTCTGGCATCTTGCCGGTTACATATCCATCTGAGAGGATCTGAAATGTCAGGCCCACCCCCACCCACCTGACACATGCATCTCTTCTCTCAAAAGTTCACCCTCTGCAGTCGTCATCAGGTGTGTATCAGATTGTGGCCAAGGCGGAAAATCTATGGAAAGCCAAATACCATCGGTGACATGATTTTGAGCCATTTAAGTTAAATGCAGTGAAAGATTTTCATGAACCTGTGGAGTTAGGCAGGATTCCCGACAGAAAGATCTGTAGTCTTAAAGCCATCTTGTGCATTTGACTTACATGTAAGTTCTATATAATACTCAAGCCAAACCCAAATGAACTCAACTCATTATTATTTGTAATAGAAATTAGGAATCCTGCATTTTAGACTTTTTATCCTGTGACCCACAGTTTCAAAAGATGCCAACAAAAGATGATTTCATCAAAGTTATTGTTGACTTGGGAGAACACATCTGTCCTGTCTCCTTTTGCCCTCCAAATGCTCGCATTGTTGGGACGCATCAATTCAGTCAAAAAGACTCATTCGAAGCAGGGCAACATCTCAGTATTGTGGATCTGAGAACAAGTTTTGAGTCTTTCCGTGAGAGAGTTTGCGAGTATAGAATAAGAGGGTGATTGGCCATTGCAGCAGAGCCTGGAGGTTAAAGCCTCACCTCTATCCCTGTTCTGCCAGGAAGCCCACGTTTCCTATGTGGAGCCAACTGAAACATCATATGCTGTTTGGCATCTGCACACTGAATGGCTGAACGTGAATCGGCAATGTTGTGCAACTTTCAGAAAAACCAAGGCATGTCCATGGGAGAACTAACAGGAATGAAGAATTTACCAGCCCAAGAGAGGTTCTCATTATTTCCAAATTAGCCAAAACTCACCAGCATGTTCTGTTGTCCTCTGGATATCACATAGCAGTGTCGTAGGAATTATATGGGGCCCAGGAAATGAAGGTGGGGATGAAGTCAGAGGAAAAAAGGGTCACGAGGAAAGAGCCAAGGCTTTGAACAACTAGACTGAAAAAAGAAAGCACTGAAGAGAGACGAACACGATTTTTGGTATAAAAAAGGCATTCGTGGTGATAAAATGGGCCCCATCTCCATTGAGGAAAATAAGGGGAGGTGAGGAAGATGGAGCCACAGCACAGAATACTAAGGTTAGATTTAAAGGAAGAAGTGTCACTGTTCTTGGGTGTTACTGAATTAGCTCTTCAGGAGCAGGAAACAGGTTGAGTACTAGAATAAATGCAGCCTGTAGACACTGATGTTGCCGGGTAAGAAGGTTACCTGCAGAGCTACTGCATAAATCACTGTGAAACTTCCTTCATGGGGGTCTTTAAAATGAGATAACTGCTTTGAGGTGGGAGACTGAGGGTAGGACTTACTACCTGCTTGCACTATTTTCAAGACCTTAAAATGGAATATCCACATGTGTTTGTGGGCCCCTGAGGTTTTTAAACTGTTGTGTTTCATGTCTTTGCTAATCATTTCTAGTTTCAATAGTAAGGGTTTCCTCTATTTTGAATGCCAGGAAACAAGTTATTTCCATCCTGGTAGTCACTGGAGCTTTGTAAGATCTTTATTCTTTTGTGGGGTCGGGGAGAGGATGGACACCTGAGCGTGAACCTGAGAAACTTGTACATGGGTTTTTCTGGAGCTCCTCACCGTAACGTGACATTGTCCCTAAAGCCAGCTCTGTGTGATTTTGCTACTCACATATGCAGCAATTACCATGTGGCCTTAGCTGACCGTGTCAGGTGCAGTGTTATTTGGGGCCGTTGACCAGAAGTAGGTCTGACCGAGATGCTTTGCGTTACAAGCAATGGAAGCAAAATCTGACATGAGCAGGAAAGATGGTTCCATCCTCACTTATAAAACAAACAGGGGCCATGCTTGATAGAGAAAGGGGGAGAAACATGCAGGCCAGTGAGAAAACCGGGAAAGGTTGATGCTCCCACAGTGAACAATGAGCACATAGGTGTCAAGTGACTACAGCCAAGTGCAAGGCAGCGCGAGGCTAGGGACGAGTCAGCGCAATAGAGGCAATGGCAATCAAATGTCAACTACTACCCTCTAAGCCGTGTGGGCAAAGGAGTCCTAATATTAAGGAGACTCGGAGCAAGCTGTTTGGTGTTCTAAGGTGAGGCAGAGAAAACCCAGGTGCCTGTAGACAGGGCCTAGATGATGATGTTGCTTGGGTGTCTGAAGTGAGTGATTCATCAGGGAGCTACAGCTGTTTACAGCTGACCCGTGTGTTAAATATTCATCACCCAGAAAAGGGAAATGTGTTCCAGTGCCCCCACGCAAAGCCAAGGCTTTTCTGTTTGATTAGAAGATAAGTTAAAAAAAAAATAAGGCGACACATTTTCTTTCTCTTAAGTTCCCTGGGAATCTTTCAGTAAGTTGAGGTGACTTGCAGGGTTTAAATAAGTAAAAAAAAATTCTGTTTATTTGACATCACCTTTTTCAAAGTGTGTGTGTAGGAGGAGGTGGAGGTGGGAGCAAGGCAGAAGTCAATTCTGATGCAACAGAACTGGGATAACTTTCCCAGGGCACTGCGGTTTCTCATGACTCTCTGGTACTTATGTAGAAACAGCTATGGAGGCAATTGAGCCATTTGCTGACTGGTCTATCTGGTAGGTCCACAGGGGATTTCATGTTTATTAGTAGATGACAGGTGGAATACCATTATAAGTGACCATAAAATATAGTCAAGACCAGATGGTTGCCTTTTTGGGTTGATCTGAGAAATACAGAGGAAAGTCTACATTCTGTACCTGAAATATTTCTCACTGATGAACTATTCCATTTAGACTACTTCTTCAGTTCCTTTACAATAATTTTCCAGTGATAGACTGGGCATAGTGGCTCATGCCTGTAATCCCAGCACTTTGGGGGACTGAGGCCAGAAGATTGTTTGAGCCTAGGAGTTCGAGATCAGTCTGGGCAACATGGTGAGACCCTGTCTCTACAAAAAATAAAAATAAATATACAGCCAGTCATGATGGTACATGCCTGTAGTCCCAGCTGCTCGGGAGGACTAAGTGGGGAGGATGGTTTGAGGCAGGGAGGTCGAGGCTGCAGTGAGCTGTGATTGCACCATTGTACTCCAGAGCCTGGGTGACAGAGTGCGACCCTGTCTCAAATAAATAATAATAATTAGTCAGTGATAATATAAAACATGTATGTATGACTTTGAAGCATATATATATACATATATGTAATATTCATTTGAATTAGATATTGTTATCTCCAAACAATCTAAGAAAGCTTAAGTTATTGGCTTGGAGTCATATAGATGAGAAGTGGTGGAGATGAGGTTGTTAATGGAGACTTTCCTAATTCTAAGTTCTCTTACATTTATTCTACACCCTAGCCAAGAAGAAATTTAAAAGAGGCAAGATAAGGATGCTAAATCAGCAGATATTGGAGAACAAATTTCCCGAGGAGTAGAGGCAGCAAGAGCCAAAGGCAGACTTAGCCTCTTTAGCTATTTTTGTCTCCCTCCAAGCTTTGCACAGTGGGCTGGGGTCATAACTCTGTTGCTTGGAAGAGTAGCGTTCATCCATTGTACGATTTTATTGAGCATCTACTTTGTACCAATCCCTGTTCTTATCACTGAGGATAGATTGAGGAGTAAGACACAAAATTTCTTCCTGCATGAAGCTTTGGTTTTGGGGAGGTAAGGGTCACCAAGACTTATGGCTTAACTTCTTGTGGCTAACTTCTATCAATCACCAGTGCCTTCTTTACTAAATTGTCAAGACTGAATAGTAAAGTCGTTACAAGGATGGGTTGGAATACCTACTTTTCCACTCAATTTTCTGTGTGGTAAATGGTGACATAAAAACAATTAACTTGGGCAGGTGCGGTGGCTCACGCCTGTAATCCCAGCACTTTGGGAGACCGAGGTGGGCAGATCATGAGGTCAGGAGACTCAGTCCATCCTGGCTAACACAGTGAAACCCCATTTCTACTAAAAATACAAAAATTAGCTATGTGTGGTGGCACACGCCTATAGTCCCAGCTACTTGGGAGGCTGAGGCAGGACAATCCAGGAAGCTGAGGTTGCTGTGAGCTGAGATTGTGCCACTGCACTCCAGCCTGGGCAACAGAGCGAGAGCGAAACTTCATCTAAAAAAGAAAAAAGTTAAAAAAATGAAACCTAATTTGTTGGGAGGATTAAATAGGATAATGTAAGTAATGTGTTCAGCACAGTTCCTGACATACAGTGAGTGCATACCTAACACTGTCATCATATTACTTTCATATATGATGCCCATACCAGTAGCAGCAGGTTTTCCCCAGCCAATGGAGCTGAATTCAGTTGCCAAATTGTCCAAAACAAAGACTAACAGAGAACAGCCTTCCTGGTGTGGGATCACTTCAGGCTGCAACTGAGACAGATGAAGCTCTATCGCATTCTCAGCTCATTAGATGTGGCAGAGGAAGCAAAGTGCTCCAAAGTGACCCTGGAGCTGTGTCCTTGCAGTTTTCTGAAAGCCCTGGTTAGAATGCATACGGCATATCCCAGCACTTTGGGAGGGATATGCCATACAGGATAAATGTAAGAGAACTCAGAAGTAGGAAAGTCTCCATTAAAAACCTCACCTCCACCATTTCTCATCCACATGACTCCAAACCATAGCATAGTGGCTCTTGGAGGTTATGAAATTATGAAATATCTCCTAATTATTTCTTTTAAATAAACGTGCCCTATTTCCTTTTTTCCAAGAATACATTAACTATAGTCATTATGTTATGCAATAGATCTCTTGAACTTATTCCTTCTGAGTAACTAAAATTTTGTATCCTTTGACCGACATCTTCCCAATCCTACATGTGCCTTATTTTCTACAGTGACAAAGCAAGGAAAATTGTCCAGTGATTGCCTAGAAGGTCAATGGCCTGGCAGTGGGTTCACCAGGATCAAGGGCCCCCTGTTCACCAGTGGCAGAGCTTGTGCCCAAACTCAGCTTCCCGAGGACTATGCCCCTTCCCTGCCTATGCAGCGCTGAATCCAGCATCTTGTGAGGTCTCCGGGTACAAACGTGAATGTTCTCTGACGGCTTTGCCTACAGCTGGAGCAGATAACTGGATGGCAGCTGCTAAAATTTCATGTGATCATTCTTCACAACCAAGGCTGTTTTGGGCTCTCAATTTAAGAAGACAGGAAGGCAATACCCCTTCCCCAGAGCACAGACATGCAGTGTGTCTGCTCAAGTGCAGCTCTTCCTGGGGTGATGACAGAGCAGATACTATGTGTCTCTTCTTGCCAATCTTGGCATCAAATTCCCCCTTTCACAAAGCCTGTTCCTTCACCTTTATCACACATTCTGGTGGGTATCTGCTTTTGCTCATTACTCTACTACTCCTCACCAGAGAAAATGAATTCAAATGAGAGTCAAAGTGGCTGCTAAAAAACATCTATGTGAACTTGGAATAAGAATCCGTCTAATTACCTAACATTCTTAGTTCAGCAGCCCCTGGTAACACAGGTTGAAAATCGTTTTCAGAAAAATATAGGAAAGTAGTAAATTCAGGTAAAGAATGTCAAAGTACTCCAGTCCTACTTTCCAGCTTAAATAAAAGCAGGGTAACCACTTAAGACATACTGTGTTTGCCTGTGACCATAGTCCCATTGTCAGGAAAGGTTCCCTGATTCTTATGCTGACTTTTTGCATTGGAGTTGTTTTTCCACTCTGAATTGTTGCCAGTATTATTTTTCACATGTATATTTTCATTCCTCTTAAATTACTTCATAAGTGTATGTTTGATTTCCTTAGTATAAAAGCATCATCCCAAGGTCAAGAACTATATCTTATTTATTTTGTATCTCTCCAGAGTAGACATTAAATGACTGATTTTTAAAACTGTATTATTATGGTTAGAATAAAAATATCTTGTTTGAAAATCTCCAAACCCAATGTCCAAGTATTGGGAAAAAGTAACTAAAACCAAGAATTATGTTTCTTTGTACCCATTCATTCCTAAAGGTAATTTGTTATCTTTGTCAAAAACAGGCATTAATTATTTTGTGGATCTTGGTATCTCTAGAGAGGCAACAAAGTCCGTATTTTTTATTGTCTCTTTGTCTCATTTCATGAATCAATTTTTTGAATTTTGATGGAGGCTGCTAATGCCTCCTCTGTAGCTATTGTGATGAGGGCTTCCAAGTATACCATATTAGTTCGTTCTCACATGGCTACAAGGAAATACCCAAGACTGGGTAATTTATGAAGGAAAGAGGTTTAATTCACTTACAATTCTGTATGGCTGGGAAGGCCTCAGGAAACTTACAATCATTGCGGAAGGCGAAGGGGAGGCAGGCACCTTCTTCATAAGGCGGCAGGAGAGAGAATGACTGCAGGAGGAACTAGCAACACTTATAAAACCATCAGATCTCATGAGAACCCACTCACTATCATGAGACCAGCATGAGGGAAACAGCCGCATGATTCAATTATCTCCATGTGGTCTCTCCCTTCACGTGGGGATTATGGGGATACAATTTAAGATGAGATTTTGGGTGGGGACACAGCCAAATCATATCATATACTTACTCATCCTACTGCATTTCTAATTAGGAACAGGTTCAAATTAGAGAAATGTATTAGTGAGAACAGGAGGTAGTTATTCATCTCTTCTCAAGTTTGTGTGAGCATAAATGGGGGAAACATCCCTGATCTTTGGGTAGTGTCCATTAGCCTTTCAAAGTATGTTTGAAACTCTCTCAGATTTTACTTTGGCTGAGAGGACAGGCTCACCAAATGTTTTCGCATGGTAATATCTCTAAATAAAACAGAAAGCCACCACTAAATAAACACACGGCTTCAGAAATAGAGCTTTACCACAAAGCACTTAGCCAGCATGGATTTTAAAATGCATGTTATAGATGTACTGATGCAATGAACCTATTAAACCTTAAGGTGTTTAAATTAGATTTTGGAATCAAATAATACTCTGTCAGTAATCCAAGGATTTTTATCCCCTCTCCAGAAGTTTGATTTAATGAGAAAAAATTTCCAAACTTATGTTTCTTTTAAAGTGAAGGCAAGTTTATTAAGAAAGTAAAGGAATAAAAGAATGGCTACTCCATAGGCAGAGCAGCAGCCTGGGCTGTTGGAACTAAGATACTTATTGTTATTTCTTGATTTTATGCTAAACAAGGGATGAATTATTCATGAGTTTTCTGGGAAAAGGGTGGGCAATTCCCCCAGAACTGAGGGTTTCTTTCCTTTTTAGATCATATAGGGTAACTTCCTGATGTTGCCATGACATTTGCAAACTGTCATGGTGCTGGTGGGAGAGTGTCTTTTAGCATGCTAATGCTTTATAATTAACATATAATGAGCAGTGGGGATAACCAGAGGTCACTTTTGTCATCATCTTGGTTATGATGGGTTTTGGCTGGTTTCTTTACTGCAACATGCCATATTTATTTTGATTGCCTTTCTTGTATCAACTAGTTTTTGGTATCTACACTATCTTTATGTTGAAACATGGGCATTTCAAGATGAGAAAAGGCTGAGAGAGCAGGAGAGGGAGAAGGAGAAGGAGAAAGATTGCAAAGAAAGGAAGGCGGAAAGGGAGAAAGGAAAGCCAAGAATTGGAAAAAGGGGTTTGAGGAATACAAGAATACGGAGGAGGATGGGAGAGAAAGACTAGTCTGGGAAAGTTTCTCTAAACCTACAGGAACTGGGCAATTACATGAAAAATGTCTCAGATGAGTAGCCCAGGAACTCTCTGTTAGAAAGATGAGCACAGATTGCCCATGCTTTTGTGAACAGAGGTCATACTCCCTTCCTAAGCAGCCCATATGTGGATTTTGTGGGCAATGGCCTTCTCTGTAGCAGATGCTGATGCTCTTCGACATGTTTCCCTTTGGTTCTTCTGCCATATTCTTGCACGGCTTTCACTCCCAACAGCCAGCATGGCTGAGTCTCCTTGTCTGAGGACCACCACTGTTCTTGGGCTGTAATGACACCTTCAACTAGGCTTCCTCTGCACATTCTGAAAGCTGGAAGTGCTGGGAACATACATCCTCATCTAATTCCCCATGGTTGTCCTTGATGGTGGGTAGCTGATGGATACAATGTTATTAGTATTCCAGCTCTCTTGTCCCTTCATCTCTGAGGTGTGATTGCTGTGTCTCTGTAGTGTCCTCTGCAGGACTGAGCTGCCTTCCATTCCTTTCTCCACTTCCCTATGCCTCTCCTGGTTTCCTAAACCCACTTGCTAATAAACCTGATGAAACCCCATCTCAGTGATCTGGGATCTTGATCTAAGACAACACAATTAACCTACAAGCCTAGTTTATTCCAACAACCATTGAGTTGTTTCCTTGGTCCTCAGGAGTGACCCAGCAGTGTGGAGGATTTACTCTATGTGCAGGTCTACATTCGTAATTACAGGCTACATTCCCGAAATACAGTCTCCTTCTGCCCATACTTTTCCCTTCCAGCACTTGGCTTCTTCGCCATGTGTGTCCTGGAATATGTGGGCATCTGTCTTAAACCATATCCTTGGAGACCTCTGCCCTCACAGTCTCCTTGCCCCTCCCAGGCTCTGTGTGGTTGCTGGAGCTCGGCTCCTCCTGCAAGTCTGACAGGCATTTTTCTTCAGACCTGGGTGTGCTTGGGAGTTGGCTCAATTTTAGCACCCATTCCTTTAACCACTGTCTGCTGGCATCACCTCTGCTGGAATGGGTTGGATCCCACAGGAGCGAAAGGCAGACTTCTTCACTCACAGCCTGTGGTTTGAATACACATTTATTACCCAACCCAAGACAGGTGTTAGAACTGGAGTTGGGGGGAGTGGGTGGGTACTAAAATGGCATCTGAGTTTTTATAATTTTGAGGGAGGTAGCTGAGGTTATGTTTTCTAGTCCTTGTGATTTCATAACAGGAATGCTATGAAGTTCCTGTGGCTCACCATCTTCAGTGAATCAGTTCTCAGGAATCTAGTTTAGAGGGGGTCATTTTTTAATCCAAAAATACTATAAAAATGTGTCTGGATCTACTCATTTCTCCTTCCACTTATATAAAAAGAGAATGGGCAATCATGCTCCTTTTCAAAGTTAGAAAATGGGAGTGGTGATGACAATTTGTCCTTAATAAGGTTGTTCTGTATGAATCCAAGCTGGTGATAGCTCTCTGCCAATGGGTTTATGGAAGAGACAGATGCATCCCATCAGGGAGCCAATTGGAAGCATGTACTAATGACAATTTCCTCTAAAAAACCCTGCAGTATCTGTTGAGCACCTACTATATGCTCAGTAAAGTAGGGACAGGTGATGTTGGTGCCAGTGGTGATATCTTTTAGTGATTTTATTTGCTCTCCAGGAATTACATTGCTTGTAAAATATGTTAATTTTGACATCTTTGACCAAGAAATTTTATTGCAAATAATAGTGACATGAGAAATCTTTCCTGGATAGAGAAATCTGAGAGTTTTTATTTAAGTTGTTGCATTCTTGAAATAAGCTGCCTGGTAATGTTGGAGATTCCCATGTCAGTGATCAGCTGCCTCCTTATCCTAGTTGCAGAAAAATTGCCATGAGCCATGATTTTGGGGGGAGCTGTTTCCTTTTTGGTTTTAATTAATTTGTCCATAGGTTATTGGGGTACAGGTAGTGTTTGATCACGTAAGTCCATCGTCTGACCCCCAAATCTCCTTAAGATGATAAGCAACTTCAGCAAAGTCTCAGGATACAAAATCAATGTACAGAAATCCCAAGCATTCCTATACACCAATAACAGACTAACAGAGAGCCAAATCAAGAGCGAACTCCCATTCACAACTGCTACAAAGAGAATAAAATACCTAGGAATACAACTAACAAAGGATGTGAAGGACATCTTCAAGGAGACTACAAACCACTGCTCAAGGAAATAAGAGGACACAAACAGATGGAAAAGCATTCCATGCTCATGGTTAGGAAGATGGCCACACTGCCCAAAGTAATTTATAAATTCAATGCTATCCCCATCAAGCTACCTTTGATCTTCTTCACAAAACTAGAAAAAACCACCTTAAACTTCATATGGAACCAAAAAAGAACCCATATAGCCAAGAAAATCCTAAGCAAAAAGAACAAAGCTGGAGGCATCACACTACCTGACTTCAAACTATAATACAAGACTACAGTAATCAAAACAGCATGGTACTGGTACCAAAACAGAGATATAGACCAATGGAACAGAACAGAGGCCCCGGAAGTAATGCCACACATCTACAACCATCTGATCTTTGACAAACCTGACAAAAACAAGCAATGGGGAAAGGATTCCATGTTTAACAAATGGTGTTGGGAAAACAGGCTAGCCATGTGCAGAAAGCTGAAACTGGACCCCTTCCTTACACCTTATACAAAAATTAACTCCAAATGGATTTAAGATTTAAACATAAGAGCTAACACCACAAAAACCCTAGAAGAAAACCTAGGCAATACCATTCAGGACATAGTTACATGAGTACATTCTTTAGTGGTGATTTGTGAGAATTTGGTGCATCCTTCAACTGAGAAGTATACACTGCACCCTATTTGCAATCTTTTATCCCTTGCCACCCTCCCACTCTTCCCCCAAGTCCCCAAAGTCCATTGAGTTATTCTTATGCCTTTGCATCCCTATAGCTTAGCTCCCACATATCAATGAGAACACACATCAGTCAGAACATACAATGTTTGGTTTTCCATTCCTGAGTTACCTCATTTAAAATAATAGTCTCCAATCTCATCCAGGTCTCTGAGAATGCCGTTAATTCATTCCTTTTTATGGCTGAGTAACAGTCCATCATATATGTATACCACAGCTTCTTTATCCACTTGTTGATTGATGGGCATTTGAGTTGGTTCCATGATTTTGCAATTGCAAATTGGCTGCTATAAACATGCATGTACAAGTATCTTTTTCATACAGTGACTTCTTTTCCTCTGGGTAGTTACCCAGTAGTGGGATTGCTGGATCAAATGGTAGCTCTACTTTTAGTTCTTTAAGAGATCTGAGAGCTGTTTCTGATTGTCTTTTTTTGACAATCAGCAACATCTGAAATTATGAACATTATGAACATTTCCTTGTCTTTTTGACATTACGAACATAACTTTGCCTTTTTTATGCATCTTATTTCTTGAAGTCTCTTCTAAGTAATCAGCTTTAAAATATTTAAATGTAATTATTTGGGCCATAAATTAATGAAAATAAACATTCCTGAGAGAGATATCAAACTGGAACATACAATTAATTTTTCTTCTAAGAGCAGTTTTTAATTAAATGATTATTTCAAAACTATCAAGCTTGTTTAAAAACCAAGAAGCGTGAAAGTAAAAAGCACTCACCTCTCTCCTAAAAAAAATTCACTTTTTAGATTTGACCTCCACAATGGTCTGTATGTGTAGCTGAGCTTTAAAATGTTACTTGCAGTGCTGAGACGAGAGATTCCAAAGGGAAGGGAAAATCTGCCCAAAGGGGATGTTCAGATAACAGTTATATAACTCATGTACCTCTTACATTATATAAAGGGTTAGTTTTGTGGAGCTAAATAAGGAGGTTTGGGGAGGAGATTTTTGAAGAGCACTGTTGAGGTATTGCAAGTCTCCCCTCCAAAGTGATGCCTATGGGGAGTTTTAAGATCACTTAAAGCTTCAAGGTAACCTTGAAGTTTGGGGGGTTGCTGGGCCAGTATATAAGTTAGATTTTAATTAGTGTTATTACATATAATTCATTTAATTCATATAAAATTTAGATTTTTTTTCCAACCAGAAAAACCTAAGAGGTGGGAGATTGGTTGCTTAGCAGCTCCGAGTGAGGGAGAGATTGCTGCTGGTTGGGAATGGTCTATTCTTCCAGAGTTTGTAGTAGCTAAGTTTGGGTGAGTGTTAACCATGGACTGGATATAGGCTGTATTTAAGGAAAAACCAATGTGGGATCAACTCCAGTCCAGTTCAAGGTGCCAGCCCAGCAAAAAAAGGCTAGAGGTGAACAGAATCTAGCCATTCCAAGGCTGAGATGAGGAAGGAGCTGAGTCCAAGTGCTGAGCAGGAACAGAGATGCATCTGCCAATATTAATGGAAGTGTGGGAAAAACTTCTCCAGGAATAGGAGCGGAGGGCCTCTAAAGAACCCATGAAAGTTCCCACAAGGAAAAAATCAGCATAAACTGTGTCAAGACCAGAGGTCACTGGCATTAGCTCAGATCAGTACCAAAAAAGGAAGAGCTCTTTCCTTTGATCCTTTCCTGGGCTCTAACCCTGGAGGGTCAAGAGCTAGGGGAGTGGAAAAAGGAGGCAGGCAACTAACCCTCCCCAAGGATGACTGCCTACCTGCAGTAGACCTGGATTGGGAAAAAGGGGAGAAATCTCAAATTTAAATCAAATTTGGAGTGTTGATTATTAGATGAACATTACATAATTACCAAATTGAAACTATATCCTACATTTTAAAATGACTGTGGGAATTTCTATTATGTGGAAGTAACCGTGGGCCCTGCCTAAATTTATATCCAGGATCAAAGGAGAAACAACTCACCTTCACTAAATAAGCATCAAGTGATAAAAGATGGCTCGTGAGTCATACTTGTCCAACATGAGAGTTATACAAATGTACAAACGCATATAGGCATAACTTAGGGATGTTGCCAATTTGGGTCTAGACAATTGCAATAAAGCAAATATTGCAACAAAACAAGTTGCCTAAGTTTTGGGTTTCCCAGTGCATATAAAAGTTATGTTTACACTTTACTGTAGTCTATTATGTGTGCAATAGCATTATGTCTAAAAAATGTAAATATCTTTATTGCTAAAAACTGTCCATGATCATCTGAGCTTTTGGCAAGTTGTAATATTTTTTGCTGGTGGAGGATCTTGCCTCAATTTTGATGGCTGCTGAGTTATCAAGGTGGTGGTTACTGAAGATTGGGATGGCTGTAGCAATTTCTTAAAATAAGACAATGAAGTCCTTCACATCACTTGAATCTTCCTTTCACTAAAGATTTATCTGTAACAGGCAGTGCTGTTTCATAGCATTTTACACACAATACAATTTCTTTCTAATTGGGGTTAATCTTCTTAAACCATGTTACTGTTTTATCAACTTGGTAGATGGGATACTCCATTTTTTTGTTATTGTTGTGATTTCCACAGTGTCACAGCATCATCACCAGGAGTAGATTCCATCTCAAGAAACCATTTCTTTGCTCATCCATAAGAAGCAATTCCTTATCCATTCAAGTTTTATCACGAGATTGCAGCAATTCAGACCCATTTTCAGGTTCCACTTCTAATTCTAGTTCCGTTGCTGTTTCCACCCCATCTTCAGTTACTTCCTCCACTGAAAGCTTGAATGCTTCAAAGTCATCCTTGAGGGTTGGAATCCACTTATTTCAAACCCTGTTAGTGTTGATATTTTGACCTCCTTCATGAATCACGAATGTTCTTAATGGCATCTAGAATGGTGAATCCTTTTCAGGTTTTCAATTTTCTTTGCCCAGATCTATCAGTGGAATAATTATGGCAGCTACAGCCTTACAAAATGTGTATCTAGAATAATAAGACATGAAAGTTGAATTATTCCTTGATACATGAACTGCAGAATGGATGTTGTGTTAGCAGTCATGAAAACAACGTTATTCTTTTTGTACATCTCAAATAGAGCTCTTGAGTGAGTAAGTGCATTATTGTCAATGAACGTCTTGAATCTTTTTTATTTTCTCTGAGCAGTGGTTTTCAACAGTGGTCTTAAAATATTTGGTAAGCCATGCTGTAAACAGATATTCTGTCATCCAGGCTTTATTGTTCCATTTATAGAGCACAGATAGAGTAGAATTAGCATAATTTTAAGAGCTCCAGAATTTTTGGAACAGCAAATGAGCATTGGCTTCAACTTAAGGTCATCAGCTACATTAGCCCCTAACAAGAGAGTTGGTCTGCCCTTTGAAGCTTTGAAGCCAGGCGTTGACTTCTCAGTAGATTTTAAAGTCCTAGATGACACCTTCTTTCAACAGCAGGTTGTTTCATCTACGTTAAAAAACTGTTGTTTATGTAGCCACCTTCATCAGTAATGTTAGCTAGATCTTCTGGATAACGTGCTACGGTGGATCCATGGGTACTTGCTGCTTCACCTTGCACTTTTACGTTTCGAAGACGGCTTCTTTCCTTAAAGCTCATAAACCAACCTCTGCTAGCTTCAAACTTTTCTTGCGTAGCTTCCTCACCTCTTCCAGCCTTCACAGAGTAGAAGAAAGTTAGGGCCTTTCTCTAGATTAGGCTTTGGCTTAAGGAAATGTTGTGACTGCTTTGATCTGCTATCTGGACCACTAGAACTTTCTCCGCACCAGCAGTAATGCTGTTCTGCTTTCTTATCATTTATGTGTTCACTGGAGTAGCTCTTTCAGTTTCCTTCAAGAACTTTTCCTTTGCATTCACAGCTTGGATAACTGTTTGGCCTAAGATGCCTAGCTTTTGGTCTATCTCAGCTTTCTCCATGCCTTCCTCACTGTGTAATTACTTCTAGTTTTCAGTTTAAAGTGAGAGATGTGCGACCCTTCCTTTCACTTCAGCACTTAGAGGTTTGTATAGGGTTAAGCAACTTAATTTCGATATTACTGTGTCTCAGGGAATAGAAAGGCCCAAGGAGAACAGGGAGAGCGATGAGAATGGCAGGGCAGGTGGGTGAAGCAGTGAGAACAGAGACAACATTTATTGACTAAGTTTGGAATCTTTGTGGGCATGGTTCATGGTGCCCCCAAATAATTACAATAATAACTTTACGATCGCTGATCACAGATCATCATAACAGATATAATAATAGTGAAATTTTTTGAAATACTATGAGAACTACCAAAATGTGACACAGAGACATGAAACATGGTGTTGGAAAAAGGGTGCCAATAGACTTGCTTGATGCAGGCCTGCTACAAATTTTCAATTTGTAAAAAGCACAGCATCTGTGAACTGCAATAAATCAAAGCACAATAAAGAGGTATGCCTGTGTATGAAAGCATAAACACACATACACACGTGTATTGAAATTACAGTTCTCAACACATGTGCTCAAGGATTAAGTATTCACTGACATCTGCTCTAAGAACAGCAGTAATCTTGACTGACTTTTCTAAGAGCAGGGATGATGTTACAAGGAACAAGTAAATTGACATCTAGATAATATTCAATAAATCTTCTTAGAATAGCATGTCATTATATTAATTGTGCTCATTTGGTCAGTTACTTCATTATTCAGAGTAATTAACAGATAAATTTTAACTGACTAAAGACATATCTTAAAATCTCAGTAGCTTAACCAGTAAATGTTTATTTCCTATCACCTCTCTATCTGATTCTGGTGGAGAGGGCTCCTTCATCTGAAACCCATAGCCTCCATGAGACTGAAGCAATATCCCCCTGGCCAGAGCCCAGCCATGTGGCCCCAACCACGGGGCTGAGGAACTCAAAGGGGTGCACAATGTTTGGAGAGCACTTGCTTTCTCTGCCACAGTGATTCACCATATGCTCATCCATATCGATCGACCAACTATTATGTAAATTGGATGCTTTTTGGTAGAAAAAATCACAAACATTAGAATCAGACACATCTGGTTATGATTCCCTACCACTTGCTAGAATAATTAGCAAGTTTCTACACCTCTCTGAGTCTTATTTTTCACATTCGTAAAATGAGAGTCATTATATTAACCCCCACAGGATGATTATAAATACAGAATAAAATACATATATAAAGTTTTTTACACAATAGTGATACGAATAAATGCTGGGTTTCTTTTGCCATGTTCCTGCAGGGTGCTGCTGGCAGAGTTATACAAGGCAGAAAGATTTCTAAGTATGGTCCTCATTCTCAAAGAGCATGCAACCTTGGAGAGAGCAGTAATGCAAGTAAACAAATACTTAAAATAAAAGGCAATATGCAAGAGCTAGAAAGTTGATAGAAATAAGAGTTTCTAATGAGAACACATGGACACACACTGAACCCTTTCAGGGGTGCAGTGAGAGGAGGGAGAGCGTTAGGACAAATAGCTAATGCATAAGGGGCTTAAAACCTAGATAATGGGTTGTTAGGTGCAGCAAACCACCATGGCACATGTATACCTATGCAACAAACCTGCACATTCTGCATGTGTATCCCAAGACTTAAAGTAAAAAAAAAAAAAAAAGATATTTAAAAAAAGGAAATAAGAAGTCCTATAAGAATTTAAAGAAAACACTGTCACTGCTGTCTATAGAAGCCTTTCTGAAGGAAGTTATATTTGAGATTTGTTTTGAAGAATGGAGAGGTCTTCAAAGGAAGATGGGAGGATTTGGGAATTGCACGTTGTATTAGTCAGAGTTTTCCAGAGAAACAGAATCAATAGGATGGATGGATGGATGGATGGATGGATGGATAGATCGATAGATAGATAAAGATACATGAGGGGATTTATTATAGAAATTGGCTCACGTGATTATGGAAGCTGAGAGTCCCATGATACACTGTCTGTAAGCTGGAGAACCCAGGGGAGCCAAGGGCGTGACGCTCAGTCTGACGGTGGGTGGAGGTGCTGGTGAGAGTCATGTAGTCCAAAGGCTGGAGAACCTGGAGTTCTGATGCCCAAAGGCAGGAGGAGATGAGTGTTCTAGCTGCAGAAGGGAGAGAGGAAGTTTGCCCTTCCTCCACCTCTTTGTCCTATGTGGGTCCTCAGCAGATTGGATGATGCCTACCCACGTTGGTGAGGGCTGATTGTTTTTGCTCAGTCCACTGCTTCAAATGCTAATTTCTTCCAGAAACACGCAGAAATAATGTTTAACCAGCTATCTGGACATCCCTTAACCCACTCATGGTGATACCTAAAATTAACTACCATGTATGTAGAAAGAAGTATTTGAGTAAAGGGGCAAAATTTAAAGACTATTTAGTGGACCAGAAATAGATCAAGTTTGATGGCAAGGGAAACTTAAGATAGGGGAATGGTGAGAAATAAGGCTGAAAAAGGCAAAGTGTAAATTGGGGGTGGGGTCTTGAATGTTTGCAGAAAGAGTTTGGACTTGATCCGATAGGTAATTGGGGGATAATTACAGATTTTCAGGAGTGGGGTAATAGTGTCAATGTGATGTAAGGAGAAAGATACAAGACCTGATGACAAGTAAATATTAACAAAAGTATTTTCCCTTCTCTCTATCAGGGAAGAGAACCAAGAGAAAAAGGAACTTAGAAAAGGTTTAATCTACGCTTGATAACTTGTAGGTAAAAAAAATTGAGATCAGAGAAATTAAATGACCAGCCTTGATGAAGCAGAAATGAGTGCAAGATGTTCTGTCATCATTTTGATGCAGTCACTTTAGTGAGTTCTTCTCAATGCTTTGTTAACATTCTAATAGCCCAAAGCAACCTGGGATTCTCAGGCTGCCCCTGTGTTTCCTCTAGGGAGGAAACTAGCCCTAATGCCCTTGACATGCCAGTGACTTAGCTTCCTAGAATTGCCAGACATGATTCTATTTTAATTCACTCAGTATCTGTTTGCTGACCACCCGGTGTATGCCAGGCACTGCATTGGTGCTGTGGATATGACAAGGTTGGCTTCGTAAGATTCCTGCCCTTAGATAAAGCATGTGGAAATTCAGAGAAATAAGAGAATATTTTAGCCGAGCTTTTTGAAGAGGGAACATGAGGAAAGAATGGCCTGAAGATCAGGTTCACAAAGGAATAAATCCCTAAAGTTAGATATCTACACCCTGGGAAAACTGGCAGCAGGGAGGTTTCTGAGACACCCTTCAAATTGCTCCAGTAAGTTTGTCTACTTCCCCTGCCTGAGTAAGCAGTCTTGGTTCCTAGTGGGTATATGTGTGGGAGATTGCAAGTGTACATAAAAACATTTGATTGCACACATGCTTCTCTCTCATACTTACAAACTCATTGCAGTGGAAATTTGTTCCTTACCCTGCCCCCCTGGCTGTCCATCATCCAATTCCCCTACTCCCTACTCTCAACTCCCCACCTTTGGGACATCACTAGTTAGTTGCCTGACCTTAGAATGAGAACAATTTTTGTGGTCATGGATAAATTTCCAGGATATTAAGAAAATCAGGTAGGATTCCAATGTTGGTGTTTTTCTTGATATCCTGAAAATTTATTCATGACCATATTAACTGTCCTCATCCTAAGATCAGACAACTGTCTGTCAGTTGTTATCTGTGCTGTCCGAAATGTGGGGAGGTGGGAGAATCCACTCTGGGCTGCAGACAACAACGAGCCACAAGGTCTGTAGAAGAACACTTAAAAATAATAACAAAACTGGCAGAGTGGGGTGGCTCACGCCTGTAATCCCAGCACTTCGGGAGGCCGAGGTGGGTGGATCACCTGAGGTCGAGAGCTTGAGACCAGGCTGACCAACATGGAGAAACCCCGTCTCTACTAAACTACAAAATTAGCTGGGTGTGGGTGTACGCCTGTAATCCTAGCTACTTGGGAGGCTGAGGCAGGAGAATTGCTTGAGCCTGGGAGGTGGAGGTTGCAGTGAGCCAAGATCACGCCATTACACTCCAGCCTGGGGAACAAGATTAAAACCCCATCTCAAAAAAAAATAATAACAACAAAACCAACTGAAAGCCCATCTCCTTATTACCCCCATGTGACTCCCACCAACATCTCAATTCTAACGGTGGCTTGCACCAGAGCAAACTGCTTCCCTGCCTCACCCTGGAACCCCAGGTGTCAGGCTCAGCTTCCATGTTTCAGAGCCTGCTGAGAGGCATCAGTTCAGAGAACTCCCTGACCACTCCCATTCCCTCCCTATACCCTGTCCAAGCTGATGGAAGGGGAGGACTGGGAGAAGGGAGGACCACCTTTGGGGGAAGTGCAGTGTTTGGGAGGGAGTTTCATTTGTTCCAGTCACCACCTAATTGGGAGGGAGGGACAGGCTTTCCAAAGCCAAGGGAGCACTCAGGCTTCCTCTCCCTCTCCCTCCAAGGCTGTCTATCTTACCAGCTAGCTTTCTGCTCCATCCCTAGTGACTAGAACCAATGGAAAAAACCATAACAAGGGAGAGATGGCATGGCATGGCATTTCCAGGCAAAGTGAAGTTAGGAACTTCCCTTCCCTTGCAAATTTACCAGTTTCCAAGAGGCATGGTGCCTACCATCTGAGAGGTGTCCACAGAGAGATCACACAGGAATTGTAATCTTGCCAGAACTATCTCTGAATGGTGGTCATGGTCAGGGGACAGGGATGGGCAGTAAAAAGTGAGGAGGCAGGACAGCAGGGAGGGGGATAAGGGAGGCAAAACTGCTTGTTCTACCAGTTTCTGGGTTAGTCAGAACATGTAACCCAGTATTCAGGAGGGCTCCCCTCAACTGTGTGGCATGCTGGAGCCTACCACCTGACCACATGTGTGGCACATGAACTCACACAAAGCCATAGTTATAGCTAGGTAGGTCCAGGGCATTCTTGCTCTCATCTCTGCCTGGACTGAGGGATGCAGGAATTACATTAATAGTTTAAAGTTTTAATGTTTAATAGTTTAAGTTTCTCTGCAACCAAGAATCCCAGATTCTGTGTCTCCCCATCTATGTGCACCCCAGAGTAGGCATGAGATTCAAGCGTGGGCAGGCAGGTGCCCCTCTGGGCACATTGACTTTCAGTGAGTGAGGGAGAACACAGGCTGGCTGGAGGCATACCCAGTGAGGGGACAGCAACAGGGTTCCTGCTAGAATATCTTTGCTATGGTGACTTGTCCAGCTCACTAGAGCTCCCTCAGCTTCTGCACACTTTCAAGCCTATTCTCTCCTGGTTATCCAAGGATAGCAGAAGTGTGTTTCCATGGCTGATGGCATGAGTCCTGTTAGACTCTAAGTGCTGGACCTTGCCATAGACATCCATATCTCTACAACAGCATTGGCCACAGAACATTCTGGGTACAATAGCCAGAGTGTAATAATTATGTCTTCTTGATAGAGTGCAAACACTCCAGGTAGAGTTCAACCATCTGTTAGCATTTCTACCATCTTAAGTCCTTCAGTTTACGTGACCTGCACTCTCGCTTTTCCTTCTTGCTCTGTGTAAATGCCTTTTCTGTCTCCTTTGCCAACAACTTCTCTGCCTGATTTTAAAATAATGACATATTCTCTCCTGTCTCCTTAGGAGATTTCCTTCATCTCCTAAGTTTTAAAAATAACCTGTGACTGGCAGGACTTGTTCCAAAAATTCATTGTGCAAATATAAACCCATGTTCATATTTTGCAACTAAAATAAGATCTGGCTAGTTGAGAGCCCTACCTTCCACGTTAGCAAATATTTAAGTATTTTCCCCTTGATGATCCATCCTTCTGCTGATAACTCAGAAAGCCCTGGGAATACTGTTTCAGCAGTCCAATATGGGGCTAGGGTGGGGTGAATCCGTTTCTCATCAGAAAAACCTGCAATTCCATCATCTTTCTTACTGCTTTTGCCTCTTGCTACCACATGGCTGTTGACAACACATCGAACCCAGGCAGGCAGATGTCAGTGTTAATCCAGAGCCTGAGTAGATTTCCTAGGTGAGCCTTTCCTCCCATAGGGCCAGGTGTGGCTAGGGGCATCTCTTGTTTGCTTGCCTCAGGTCTTGGGATCTGGTGCTCCCCAAAGCTCCAACATCAGTCAGTGTTCCAACTCACCTTGCAAAGACCCAGATGGCTATTCTCTTCTTCCCTGAATTCCACCTGCTCAGGCCAGCCAGTACCTTCTTCCAGGCTTTCAACACAAACGTGTCCTTAATGTAATTACCCCCACAATGATCTCTAATGTCCTTTCAGAATCCAAATGCAGCAACAAAGACATTCCTATAGCTCTCCTTCCCCAATACCATGTCCTGATCAGATCCAGAAGCCATCTGCACCATTTCAAGAGAGAGAATATTCTCCTATAGACCAAGGTGATACTTTAGACTTTAACTGCTCACTAGCCCAGTGACTGTCAGAAAAATTTTTACCCTGACCACAGTAAAAAAAAAAATCCAACATATTTTATAAAAATAAAGATTCAGCATCTGCTCCAGATTAAAAGAGACTGAAGACACACAACAGATGAATGCTACATAGGATCTTGGACCTTCTTTTGCTGTGAAAGGCATTAATGGGACAATAACCAAAAATCCCAATACTGTCTGATTAGATAATAACAATATTTCAATGTTAATTTCCTGGTTTTGATAACTACATTGTGGTTATATGAAATAATTCCCATTTTTAAGACATAAATACAGACTTGGGGTAAAGGGGCATTATGTCTGCTGTTTTTGAATGATTCAGAAAAGTGTGTGTGTGTGTGTGTGTGTGTGTGTGTGTGTGTGTGTGTGTTTATACAAAGAGAATGCAGTAAAACATTAACCCATAAGGAATCTGGGTGAAGGATAAAGAGTATCGGAGGCCAGGCTCATGTTTGTAATCCTAGCACTTTGGGAGGCCGAGGTGGGTGGATCACCTGAGGTCAGAAGTTTGAGACCAGCCTGGCCAGTATGGTGAAGCCCCATCTCTACTAAACATACAAAAATTAGCTGGGCATGGTGGCATGTGCCTGTAATCTCAGCTACCTGGGAGGCTGAGGCAGGAGAATTGCTGGAACTCGGCAGGTGGAGGCTGCAATAAGCCAAGATGGCACCATTGCATTCCAGCCTGGGAGACAGAGCAAGACTCCATCTTATTAAAAAAAGAGTACCTGGTAATTCTTAGACTTTTCTTGAAATGTTTCTTTAAGTCTGCAATTATGTCAGTATTAATATAGCAAAAAATGGTTTTTATATTGCCACCCGGTGAATGTACACATACATACATGTTCACATATTTATTCATTCAATATGTTTAGTGACTGCCTACCTTACACCATTTTAGGCAATGGACATACACCAATAACCAAAACAGGCAAAAACATTTGCCTATCAAGCCTATGTGCATATCTAGTCACCCATGGTCACATATGTATATATGTACATATGTGTGTATACATGTGTTTATATATATCTGCATAAAAATGGAAACAGAAGTTTTTAAGTTATGCTTATTAGTTGAACATCATGATTTTTAAATTCTATCTTATTAATGAAGTAAAAAATATTGTTTTCCTGAGCCACTGAAGGATCACAATCTGCAGTTTACAAAGCATAGCACTAGAGCAGAGGAAGAAAAGCAACAGCAAAATCCCCCCAAATTTGTTTTTATCTGGAGCACTTCATAACACTAATTTGTGAGTACAGCATAAACTTATCTTCTTTTTTACTTTTATTTTATTTTTGAGACAGAGTCAACCAGGCTGGAGTGCAGTGGCGAGATCATAGCTCACTGCAGCCTCAAACTCCTGGCCTCAAGTGATCCTCCTGCCTCAGCCTCCCAAGCGCTGGGACTACAGGTGTGAGCCACAATGCCCACACTAAACTATCTTCTGATCTTCATATCTTCATATCCAACTGTAAATCTGCCATAGCTGCAGCCTTCAAACTCTCCCAGTCTAAAATTAAACTCTTGATCTTTCCCTTAAGACTGTTCTTCCTCCAGCATTTCCCGTTTCAGGAAATAACACCTCAACCCACCAGTTGCTCATCTTAGAATGACTGGATTCATCCCTAACACCTCCCTTTTCTTCACTCCCCACAATGATCAGTAACCAAGTCCCGTTGATTCTGTATCCTAAATATATCTTGAATTCATTTTTCCTTTTCTTTTTGTCTGACACTGTTTTAGTCTAAATTCACCAACATCTTTAACCTAAATTACTGTAGTAGTTTCCCACTTGGTCTCTCTGTATCCAATAGTTCTCACTTCAATTAATTCTTCATATGACAGCCAAAAACATTTTTTAAAGCCTAAGGCAATTATGTCTTAACCTTTATGATCTTCCCTGGTACATAGAGGAGACACTAATACATCCTTGAAAGTATATTTTTTATATTTCACTATGAAGAAAAGAAAACCTAAATAACTATGGATTCACTGGATAGAAATTTCTTCTCTCTCACATAAAAGACATAAGAGGTAGGCAGTTTAGGGCTGATTCATCCAACATGGTTTCCAAGACCTGGTTCTCTTGTCTTTTTCTGGCATTTGCAGCATGCAACTTTCAACCTGGTCAAGATATCCGCCTGATCTCCAGTCGCTGCCTCCACCCTCCAGCTAACTGGAAGGAGTAACTGGACAAGAACATTCTCTCCCTTGAGAGACCATTCAGCTGATCTTGAGTTGTCGAAAACTTTATCCATTTGGACAATATCCAGGTAAAAAGTTGCATTCATACTGAAGAGTTTGAAAGTGGATGTCGAGGTGCCACTGCCAATCTGCCTTTCAGGCTGATCAACTCCAGCTACATTGGCCTCCCTGAAATGAACAAACATCCACGCATCTCTGGGTCTTGGACATGTTCCCGCCTTCCTGAAATGCTCTTCTGTCTGCTTCCTTGGAAAAGTCTTCTTTGACCCAAAAGGCAAGGTGATAATCACTCTCTTAATTCTGTGAGTATCTCACTCATAGCATTAATTATATATTTGTCCACATAGGCATTTGGCTAATATTGTCATACTGTATTTCAAATATTTTAGCATAGTAGAGAGACGTGTATATAAACAGGTAAAACCTAATCCGTATCAACAAATTAGAGCTGACCAATAATCTTATAAAGTTAGTACATTTGAGCAAATCTATAAGGCATAATATAGCTTTATTACATAAGGAGTGACAGAAGTAATGGAGTTTGGTATATTTAAGATGTGTGATTTGTTGGAAGCCAGATAGTAGGCCCACTGTCCTTGTATGAACAAGATTAAAAATATAGTAAGCCCATTAATACTAGTGGCACCAGTGCTTTCACTGACACTCATGGTCCAGTGCCCAGCCAGCCATTGACACAAAATAGGCACTCATTTGTTGAATGAAAAAATAAATCAGTTAACTTGGCATTCATTCCATTTATTTAAATATGCTTAGTATAAAACTGAAAACCCAATTGAGAGGTACAAATCAATATTTTGATGATTTTTGTTTCATGTTTGTTGGCTGCATAAATGTCTTCTTTTGAGAAGTGTCTGTTCATGTCCTTTGCTCATTTTTGATGGGGTTGTTTGTTTTTTTCTTGTAAATTTGTTTAATCTCCTTACAGATTCTGGATATTAGACATTTGTCAGATGGGTAGATTGCAAAATTTTTCTCCCATTATGTAGGCTGTCTGTTCACTCTGATACTGGTTTCATTTGCTGGCCAGAAGCTCTTTAATCAAAGCCACAATGAGACACCATCTCACACCAGTCAGAATGTCGATTATTAAAAACTCAGGAAGCAATAGATGCTAACAAGGCTGTGGAGCAATAGGAATGTTTTTACACTGTTTGTGGGAATGTAAATTAGTTCAATAATTGTGGAAGATAGTGTGGTGATTCTTCAAGGATCTAGAACCAGAAATACCATTTGACCCAGCAATCCCATTACTGGGTATATATCCAAAGGAATAGAAATCATTCTTCTATAAAGACATATGCACATACATGTTTATTGCAGCACTATTTACAATAGCAAAGATGTGGAACCAACCAAAATGCCCATCAATGATAAAATGGATAAAGAAAATGTGGTAGATATGCAACGTGGAATACTATGCAGCCATAAAAAAGAATGAGATCATGTCCTTTACAGGGACATGGAAGCCGGAAGTAATCATCCTCCACAAACTAACACAGGAAGAGAAAACCAAACACCACATGTTCTCACTTACAAGTGGGAGTTGAACAATGAGAACACATGGATACAGGGAGGAGAATAGCACACACTGGGACCTGACAAGGGATTGGGGCAAAGGGAGGGAGAGCATTAGGACAAGTACCTAATGCATGTGGAACTTAAAACCTAGATGACGAGTTGATAGGTGCAGCAGATTGCACATATATACGTGTAACAAACCTGCACATTCTGCACATGTATCCCGGAACTTATGGTAAAAAAAAATAAAAATAAAAATAAAAAAGAAAGAAAAAGAAAAAAAGGTAATTTTAAAATGTATTAAAAAATCAATATTTATTGTTTTTCTGTGCTTTTGAATTACACTGTTGTGAAGTACAGTGAGGTGAGCATTTGTATTTTGTCACAGGTTATGAATATTAAGATACAATTCTTATAACCAAACTCATCCATTTAATGTATACAGTATATTAAATTTTAGTATATTCACAGAGTTTTGCAACTATCATCACTATCTAATTTTGAATAATTAATCCATCCTGAAATGAAGCCCCACACCTGTTAGCAGTCACTCTTCATCCCCCTACTAATTTATTTGTATTTCTATTGAATTGTTCATTCTGAACATTTCGTGTGAATAACTGATTTCTTTCACTTAGCATGGTGTTTCCAAAGTTTACCCAAGTTGTAACTTGTATCAGTCATTAATTTTTTTTTCTTACAAATAGCATTCCATTGTTTGGATAGATCATGTTTTCTATGTCTATTCATCTGTTGATGAATTTATGGGTTGTTTTCACTTTTTGGTATTGTGAATAATGTTGTAAGAACATTTGTGTACAGGTTTTGGGGTGACCATATGTTTTAATTTCTCTTGGTTATTGGATGAGTATCCTGTTGCTGCTGTAACAAATCACCATAAACTTAGTGGCTTAAAACAGCTCAAATTTATTATCTTATGGTTTTGGAGGTCTGAAGTCCAAAATCTGATTCACCAGGCTAAAATCAAGGTGCTGGCTGTGCTGCCACCTCTCTGGGAGCTCCAGGGGGACCTTTCCCAACTTCTTGAGACACCCAAACTCTTTGGCTCTGCCAATGATGGCATCTTCCCTCCTGTGTTTCCATGACCATTATCAAAAGATAACGATCTCTGCCCCTGTTGATAATGATCTGTGCCTCTGCTATAACATCTCTCTCTGTCCGCCTCCACTGTCACATGGCCTTCTCTGACTCTGGTCCCTCCACCCTCCCTTTATAACATTCAACCCAGATCGTTAATCCAGGTTCATCTCCCCATCTCAAGACACCAAATCACAGGTGGAAAGCTTCTTTTTCATGTAAGATAACATGTTCACAGGTTTCAGGGTTTAGGAGGTGAGCATCTTTGAGGGGCATTATTTTGTTTCCTATACTATCTAGGCGTGGAATAGCTGAATGTGGCAACTCTATGTGTAATGTTTTGAGAATCATCAAACTATTTCCAAAAGTGGCTGCATCAGTTTACATTTCTACCAGAAAATCATGAGCCTTCCAATTTCTCTACATCCTTGCCTACTCTTGTTATTGTCTTTTAAAAAAATTATAGTCATCCTAGAAGTTGGGAGGTAGCAACTGTGTTTTTAATGTGCATTTCCTTAATGAGTAGTGATACTGAGACTCTTTTTAGGTGCTTATTAGCCCTTCTTACTTTCTTTTGGAAAAATATTCATTCAAATCTTTTACCCATTTTTCTTTTTAAAAGATGGGGTCTTGCTCTGTTTTCCAGGCTGGAGCACAGTGGCACAGTCATAACTTACTGCAGCCTTCAACTCCTGGGCTCAAGCAATCCTCTTGCCTCAGCCTCCTGAGTAGCTGGGACTGCAGGCACACACCACCATGCCCAGCTAATTTTTAAATTTATTTTGTAGAGACAGAGTGTTGCTATGTTGGTAGGTTTTTTGCCCACTTTTAATTAGATTATTTATCTTTTTATTGTTGAGTTGTAAGACTTTTTTTTAATATTCTGGATAAAGTCCCTTATTAGATGTATGATATATAATTTGCAAATGTTTTCTCTCATAGTGTGGGTGGCCTTTTTACTTTCTTGATATATCATTTGCAGCAAAATGTTTTTAATTTTGATGAGGTCTCATTAGTCAAGGTTCTTCAGAGAGACAGAACTAACAGGATATGTAAATGTAGATACAGATACAGATGGATGTAGATATAGATACATGAAAGAGGATACATTAGGAGAATTGGCTCACACAATTATGAAGGCTCAGAAGTCCCATCGTAGTATGTCTGCAAGCTTAAGATCCAGGGGTGCTGGTAGCACGTCTCAATTCAAGTGCAAGACCTAAGAACCAAGGAAGCCAATGGTATAACTCTCAGTCTAAGGCCAAAGGCTCTTGTGTACATCCCAGAGTCCAAAGGCCAAAGAATCTGAAGTTCTAATGTCCAAGGGCAGGAGTAAAATAATGCTTCAGCTCCGGGGAGGGGTAGTGGGGGAAGAGAGAGAGAGAGAGAGAGAGAGAGAGAGAGAGAGAGAGAGAGAAGCTCATTCTTCTTTCCCATTTTTGTGCCATCCAGGCTCCCAGCTGATTAGATGGTGCTTGCCCAGATTGAGGCAAATCATCCCCACTCAGTCCATCAACTCACATGTGATATCCTCCAAAAACAGCCTCACAGACTCACTCAGAAACAATGCTTCTCCAGTCATATAGGCATCCCTTCATCCAGTCAAGTTGACACTCAAAATGCACCATCACAAGGTCCAATTTATTTAATTTTTATTTTGTTGATTTTGCTTTTGGGTATCATATCTAAGAAAACATTGCTGAATTTTATGTAACAAAGATTACTCCCATGTTTTATTCTAAGCGTTTTATAGTTTTAGCTCTTACGATTAGAACTATGATTCATTTTGGGGTTTCATTTGTGTGTGATATAACAAAGGGGTACAATGAATGTCATTCTTGGGCATATGGATATCTAGTTGTCCCAGCTTTCTTTGTTGAAATGACTGTACTTTCCCCATTACAGGATCTTAGATCACTTGTCAAAAATCAATTAAATATAAAGGCAAAGGTTTGTTTTTACACGCATCTCAATTCCATTCATTTCCATGTGTATCCTTATGTTAGTTGCATTCTATATTGATTATTGTAACATTGCAGTAAGCTTTGAAGTTGCAAGTGTGGGTCTTCTAAATTTTTTTTTTTCTAAAATTGTTTTAGTTATTATAGGGTCCTTGTACTTTCATACATTTTATGATCAGCTTGCCAATTTCTGCCAAAAAACAGCTGGGATTTTGATAAAGATTGTAATGAACCTATAGATTAATTTAGGAAATATTAACATTTTAATGATAATAAATCCTTTAATCCCCAAACCTGGGATATCTTTTCATTCATTTAGATCTTCCTTAATCTCGTCCACCAATGTTTTGTATTTTCAGTGTATAAGTCTCATACTGTACACTGTGTGCATTTATTATATTTTTTCCTAAGCATTTTATTTTGATGCTATTGTAAATAAAATTATTTTCTTAACTTTATTTTTGAATTGTTCCTTGCAAGTGTGTAGAGATACAACTGACTTTTAAAATATTTATCTTGTACCCTGAAACTTTTTGAACTCATTAATGAGTTATAATAATTTTCTAGTGGATTCCTTGGATTTTCTATATGTAATATTATGCCATATGCAAGTAGAGATTATTTTACTTCTTCTTTTGTAATGTGATTGGATTTTATTTATTTTTCTTGCTTAATTGCTCTGGTTAGAACCCCCAGTGCAATAGTGAATAAGTGTGACAGGAGTGGACAATGTTGTTTCTGATTGTAGGGGAAAAACATTCTGTCTTTCACCAAATATGGTCTTAGGTATGGATATTTCACAGATGCCCTTTATCAGGATAAGGAAGCTTCCTTTTATTCCAAGTTTGTTGAGCGTTTTTATGATGAAGGAATGCTGGATTTTGTCAGAGACCTTTTCTACATCTTTTGAGATGATCATGTGGTTTTTGTTCTTTTTTTCAGAGGTTAAATCAACTTCAATTCTTTCAGCCATGGTTTCCTTTGATTCTTAGGACATATATGTTTGTGTGTTTATATATATATTTATATGTATATATAATAACTGATTTAAAATATTTGTTCATTTGGTCCCCTTGGGAACTTTTTCTATTGACTGCTCTTTTCCTTCATATGAAACTTTCTTTTCTATTTATCTTCATATCTTCTAACATTTTGTTTCAAATTAAGCATTTTTGATATGACATGGCAACTCTGGATATCAGATTCCACCCTTCTTCCTGCGGTTTGTTGTTGTTGCTGCTGTTTGTTTAATGATATTTGTTAACTAATTTCATGAAGTATTTATTCCCTGGAGTGTGAAGTCACTGAGCCTTTGCTTAGCTAGCTTAGTGGTCAAACAACAAATGGTCAGAGATTTTCTAACGTGCCTTGTGCCTGTAAAACTTCTGCCCTTTGCTGAGATACTCTGTGTGTGTGTTGGGGTGTGTCTTCAATGCTCAGGTAGTTTACAGCTCTGCCTTAGCCTTCACTTCCTGCTTGTACAGGGCCTAAAAGTCAACCAGTGATGGAATATTGGGTTCTCAGATGTTCCTAGGGAATGCACAAACTCTGCACATATGTGTGGCCTTCCTTCTACAGCCTCAGAAATATGTCAGAGTTTTTTTGGAACCTGTATGGATAACCCATTTCCCAGATCTTCCTTTTAAGTTTTTGGTCAACCTCTTGTTTAGTCTTATTGGTATCACAGCCTCAGGCGACTGTGATGCTGAACAATTGTCAAAGCTTTGTTTCTAACCAATTCTCTGGGGTAGAGCTTTTCTAGCAGAGTGAGCTCCAAGTCAGGTCAGATAGTGACTGCAAATACAGCTTTTCTGGCAGAGTGAGCTCTATGTCAAGTCAAATAGTGACACTGATCTGAAGATGGAAACTTTTGAGAAGTTTCAAATTAAGTCTGTCCCATATAGTGGCTGCAAGGCTGCTGGTTTTTATAGCAACTGTGGCTGCAAGATGATTAGTATTCAAGGCTCCTATGGACAAGTTAAAAGATCACAAAGATCCTGTTCTCATGTAGGTTCATCAGTTTTTCTTAAATAAATGCTTCTTAAATAATTGCCTACCTTTAATTAACTTTCAGAGCTCTGAACAAATTGATTTTGATGGCTTTTGTCATTGTTTTTGTTGCTTGTATGAAAGAGCACATTTGTTTCAGTTCCTCTCTGCCATTTCAGAACTCCTTCCCCCCACAAAATTCTCACTGATTATAAAAATTGACCCCTCTTCAGTGATTAGAAATAGAGAGTATAAACCTAAACAAACAACTTAATTCAGCCTTGGATAAAATTAAAATAGATTGTAAGTCACAGTGTTTTATAATAAACCTTAAGAAAGAATCAGAGTTCACCATCAAGTATTTTCAATTTTAATTTCACTCTTATTATAAAAAGAGTATTCGCAATCTGGAGTCCAGATAAGAGCTCAGAGGACAATGAACATTCTTGAGAAAATATATGAGAAGGAAAAAAATGCTTAGATATATTTATGGCAGTCCTGAAATTACCCCAGCTCTTCAATAAGACTAGAACATCCTTCCTATTTGTTTGCCCAATATTAAATACAAAATTGTTGCTTAATTTTTCTGGTGCATAATCTTCTAATAATCAGGAAAACCACAGACCCTGGAATCAACCTTTCTTTTCACATACTGCATAAAAGAAAATGTCAACTATTCGATTCAGATTCAAATGCAATAGGAAGCCTGATTTTTTTTTTTTTGACAGATATTAGCTTTCTATTGACCTTTCTATTGAATGTATGTGATAAATACAGTTAGGTATATTGGTAGAGACATATTTAGCCTCACATAAGTTGCTACTTAGTCTTTCAGCAATAGAAATAAAAGATGGCTATTGCTATTTAAACTTAAGATAGTGCTACGGAGTGCAGAAGAACAATGTATAGAAAAACAAGTCTTTAAAGGATTTGAGAATGCCCTTATATTTTCACTGCCTATAGTATGTGTTTTGGATTGCTACTGACACCATCTTTTTAAAAAAATAGATGTTCATTTATCATGAAAAAGAAGCACCTGGTGATTTGATATTTTCTGAATCATTTCTTTTCTCCTAAACATCTGTTTTTGTTCAAAGGCTTTGGAATTAATACACATCAAGTAGTGAAGAAGACACGCTCAACCGCCATTCCGTGAGCAGTTCAAGACGTACTGAGTTGCGGAAGTTGTGTGGTCCACTCTAACTGCAGGCACGCTTTCTTGAACCGAACAGAGTCAAGTGGAATCAAAGGTGACTCAGTGACTTGTCTTGGACAAGAAACAGTTTATTGATGAATCAGCTCTAGCAACATGGCTTTCCTGCAGAGAGCTGAGTCAGGGCAAACTTAAGGCAAGTATTCTGACAGCTTCTAAAGAAGAATTTGCAAGTTGCTCCTTCCAATCTGGCACAAACCCAGATCATTGAATAGAATTTAAGGTTTTCGGTTTTTTTTTTTTTCAGTTGTGCCTGGGTGGTTTTCTTTCTTTTAAAAAAATTGACTCAAAAGTTTCCACTGAGTTCCAATCAGTATGCCTGAGATAGGCCAAGTCATCTGGCAGAGGAAGGCACTGAGATTGTATTTCTGAAGCATGCTCCAGGAGGTAGAGCTCTCCAAGGGAGGGGAGGGGAAATGCAGGAGCTCAAGAGATCGAGTGGCTGTGAAGATAAATGGCTGCCACGGCCACACTCGATGCCGTGGGGTGCTCACTGGTGAATGCTGGCAGGTGCCTTTGGCTAGTTTCCTTGCTTCAATGCTGTGTGACCTGAATAAGTTATTTGGCTGCAATAATACCCCCTTTTTCCAGCCCCAAAATGAGAGCGATGGAAATGAAGGAGAGTACATCCTTTCCGTAGAAGTATGTTCTTGGATAGCTGGGTATACATTAGGTAAATTTAAGCTAGTAGTTTCACTGTCATAATATTTTTGAGATTTGTTTTTCTCCTCCCTCATTGGTCTTTGCTGGCAATGGTACTGACATATTAGTTCAAGTGTCCTTGTCCTCAGCCTCTCTGGCAAGGAGTTAATAACTTTTAATGAAGAATTTAAGAAAAAGCTCTCCTTTTGGAGATGAATGTATCTATAATCTTAAATTTGAAAACACCTGTAAGTTAGTGGGAGCGCAAAATGGGAAAAGCTGTGCATTCTAAAATAAGCTGTTTCATTACAACAAATATTTGTGTGTATGCATTTTTAATGTGAATGAAATTAATCGTTTGATTAATGACAACCTGTCAGCTGTAACAGCTGTAACTATGGTTTGGGTGCGAATAGAAAGTTTGAGATCTGCAGGGTAGTTTTGTTTAGAAGTATAACTCTGTGTTCGTGTGTGTGAATGCACACATGCATATGTAGTAGAAATTATTGATAAACAGAACTCATCAAATTAAAAAATATCTGTTCTTCAGAAGGCTTTTGACACTGATTTAAAAACTGTAAACCCACAGATTAGGAGAAAATATTCACAATATGATAGCTGGCAAACAATCCAATAAAAATGAGCAAAGTCCTGAACAGATGCTTATTAAGAGATATATCAATGATTAGTAAGCACATTAAAAAATGTTCCACATTGTTAATTATCAGAAATGCAATTAAAATGACAATATGTGTGACAATGAATTCACCATTCAGAATGACTAATATTAATAAGACGGAGAACACCAATTGTTCATGAGGATGTGGGCCAATTGGAATTCTCACACAATGATAGTGGAGTGTAAACTTACACAACCACATTGGAAAATACTTTCAAAGTTTCTTACAAAGTTTTTTAAAAATTGAAAATCTGTTATGTCACTCACGGATTATGCTTCTAGGTATTTAGCTAAGAGAAATATAAACATGTCTACAAAAAGTTTGTGGAAGAATGTTCACATAGCTTTATATATTAACCAGAACATGGAAAAATGGAAATGTTTACTATTAAGAGACAGATAAGCAGATTGTGGTATACCATGGAATACTACTTATAGTAATACAAGAGCTAAAAAGAAATTATTTAACCAGTTAATGAGAGCAAGAGAGTCCTCAGTAAAGCTTCCCTTTTAACAAAAAGCAGTACCCAAATCATTTATTTTCTAATAAAGAGCAGCCCAAAAAATCAAGCTGTAGACAAAGAAAGGCAAGCTGGACACTTGCATGGGTGAATACCAGTATTTGTGTCAATAGGAAAAGGCTACCTGTGGGCCAGGCATGTGCAACATGAGGTTTCATCTTCCTTTTTCTTTGTCAACTACATGTACAGTAAAGGAACAGGCAACATGGTCCCTGCCAGGTAGAGAAACTATCTGCATAATAGAAGACTAGGGTGGGGTGGCCAGCTTATTGATACCATATGCAAACGGCACACCTGGTCCGACCAATCTCTTGTGCCCTAGGCGAATCAGACACCACTTCCTCAAGCTTGTCTATAAAACCCCATGCATTTCATCATAAAATTGGAAGACCTGTTCGGGAGCCCCTCTCTCTCTGCAGAAGGGAGAGCTTTTCTCTTTTTTTCTCACCTATTAAACCTCCACTTTTAAACTCACTTTTTGTGTGTCCATGTTGTTGATTTTCTTGGTGTGAGATGATGAACCTTGGGTGTTTACCAGACAATGACACTGCTTCAATAAGCAAAAGGGAAGTGAATTACTAATACACGCAATAACATTCATGAACCAAAAAATATCATGTTGAGCATTCAAGGCTAAAAACAAAAGAGTATATTCTGCACGATCCCATTTATAAGACTTTTAGGAACAGGCAAAAATAATCTTAGATGAAAGATACCTGAAAATTGTTGCTTGAAATACAAGGTTTGAAGGGAACTAAGAGGGGGCACGAGGAAACTTCCTAGGGTAAATGAAAATTTTCTCAACTCTGATAGTTCTATGAGTTGCACAAATGCACACATTTGCTAAAACTATTTAAACTGTATACTTCATATTTGTACATTCCACTGTCTATAATTTACGGAGTGTTTAAGACATATTTAAATGTAAGATTTGAATCTGTAAAGACAGTAGAAGAAAATGTAATTTAAAAGAGAACCCCATTAAAAACTGGGTAAAGGACCTGAACAGAGATTTCTCTAAAGACATACACATAAAAAGTGGTCAACAAAAACAAGAAAAAATGCTCAGCATCACAAATCATCAGAGAAATGCAAATTAAAACCATGATAAGATATCATCTTACACCAGTCAGAATAGCTATTATTAAAAAGTCAAAAACAACAGATGTTGGTGCAGATGAGGAGAAAAGGGAACATTTATACACTGTTTGTGGGAATGTAAATCAGTATAACCTCTATGGAAAATAGTGTGGAGATTTTTCAAAGAACTAGAACTACCATTTGACCCAGTAATTGCACTGCTAGGTGTCTACCAAAAGGAAAAGAAATGATTATATAAAAAAGACACTTGCACTGTATGCTCATCACAGCACCATTCACAATAGCAAAGTCATGGAACCAACCTAAGTGTCCATCAGTGGTTGACTGGATAAATAAAACATAGTATATATTCTGCATGGAATACTATGCAGCCATAAAAAAGAAGGAAATCGCATCCTTTGCAGCAAAATGGATGGAGGTGGAGACCATTGCACTAACTTGACTAACTCAGAAACAGAAAACTAAATACTGCATGTTCTCACTAAATGAAAGCTAAACATTGGGCAAACATGGATCTAAGAGGGAAATAATGAACACCATTCTCTTTGTAGCAATTGTGAATGGGAGTTCACTCATGATTTGACTCTCTGTTAGTCTATTATTTGTGTATAGGAATGCTTGTGATTTCTGCACATTGATTTTGTATCCTGAGACTTTGCTGAAGTTGCTTATCAGTTTAAGGAGATTTTGGGCTGAGACGACGGGGTCTTCTAAATACACAATCATGTCATCTGCAAATAGAGACAATTTGACTTCCTCCTTTCCTAATTGAATACCCTTCATATCTTTTCCTTGCCTGGTTGCGCCGGCCAGAACTTCCAATACTATATTGAACAGGAGTGGTGAGAGAGGGCATCCTTGTCTAGTGCCAGATTTCAAAGGGAATGCTTCCAGTTTTTGTCCATTCAGTATGATATTGGCTATAGGTTTGTTGTAAATAGCTTTTATTATTTTGAGATACATTCCATTGATACCTAGTTTATTGAGAGTTTTTAGCATAAAGCAAAAATAGTTCAACAGCATAAAGGGCTGTTGAAATTTGTCAAAGGCCTTCTTTGCATCTATTGAGATGATCATGTGGCTTTTGTCTTTGGTTTTGTTTATGTGGTGGATTACGTTTATAGACTTGCCTATGTTGAACCAGCCTTGCATACCAGGGATGAAACCTACTTGATCTTGATGGATAAGCTTTTTGATGTGCTGTTGCAATCAATTTGCCAGTATTTTATTGAAGCATTTTGCGTCTATGTTCATCATGGATATTGGCCTGAAGTTTTCTTTTTTTGTTAAGTCTCTGCTGGGTTTTGGTGTCAGGATGATGTTGTCTTATAAAATGAGATAGGAAGGATTCCTTCGTTTTTGATTGTTTGGAATAGTTTCAGAAGGAGGGGAACCAACTTCTCTTTGCATGTCTTGTAGAATTCGGCTATGAACTCATCTGGACCTGGGCTTTTTTTGGTTGGTAGGCTATTAATTGCTGCCTCAACTTCAGCCCTTATTATTGGTCTATTCATGTTTCCACTTCTTCCTGGTTTAGGCTTGAGAGGGTGCAAGTGTCCAGGAATTTATCCATTTCTTCCAGGTTTACTGGTTTGTGTGCATAGAGTTCTTCGTAGTAATCTCTGATGGTAGTTTGCATTTCTGTGGAATCGATAGTGATATCCCCTTGATCGATTTTTATTGCATCTATTTGATTCTTCTTTTTTTTTTTATTAATCTGGCTTGCAGTCTATCTATTTTGTTGATCATTTCAAAAAACCAGTTCCTGGATTTATTTATTTTTTGAAGGGTTTTTTGTGTCTCTATCTCCTTCAGTTCTGCTCTGATCTTAGTTATGTCTTGTCTTCTGCCAGCTTTTGAGTTTTTTTGATCTTGCTCCTCTAGCTCTTTCAATTTTGATAATTGGGTGTCAATTTTAGATATTTCCTTTCTCATGTGGGCATTTATTGCTATAAATTTTCCTCTAGATACTGCTTTAAATGTGTCTCAGAGATTCTGGTACGTTGTGTCTTTGTTCTCATTGGCTTTGAAGAACATCTTTATTTCTGCCTTCATTTCATTGTTTATCCAGTCAACATTCAAGAGCCAGTTGTTCAGTTTCCATAAAGTTGTGTGGTTGTGAGTTAGTTTCTTAATCCTAATTTGATTGCCCTGTGTCCTGAGAGAGTGTTTGTTATGATTTCCTTTCTTTTGCATTTGCTGAGGAGTGATTTGCTTCCAATTACGTGGTCAATTTTAGAGTAGGTATGATGTGGTGCTGAGAAGAATGTATATTCTATGGATTTGGGGTGGAGAGTTCTGTAGGTGTCTATTAAGTTTGCTTGGTCCAGATCTGAGTTCAAGTCCTGGGTATCTTTGTTAATTTTCTGTCACATTGATCTGTCTAATATTGACAGTGGAGTGTTAAAGTCTCCCAACAATAATAGTGGGAGACTTTAACACTCCACTGTAAGTCATTAAGAACTTGCTTTATGTGTCTCTTTGTAAGTCATTAAGAACTTACTTTATGTATCTGGATGCTCCTGTATTGGGTGCATATATATTTAGGATCGTTAACCCTTCTTGTTGCATTGATCCTTTTACCATTATGTAATGCCCTTCTTTGTCTCTTTTGATCTTTGTTAGTTTAAAGCCTATTTTATCAGAGACTAGGATTGTCGCTCCTGCTTTTTTTTTGTTGCTCTCCATTTTATTGGTAAACCTTTCTCTATCCCTTCATTTTGAGCTTATGTGTATCCTTGCATGTGAGGTGGGTTTCCTGAATACAGCACAGCAATGGTTTTTGACTTTTTATCCAATTTGCCAATCTGTGTCTTTTGATTGGGGCATTTAGCCCATTTACATTTAACTTTAATATTGTTATGTGTGAATTTGATCCTGCCATTTTGATGCTAACTGGTTGTTTTGCCCGTTAGTTGATGCAGTTTGTTCATTGTGTCATTGCTCTTTACCATTTGGTACATTTTTTGGAGGGACTGGTACTGGTTGTTCCTTTCTGTTTAGTGCTTCTTTCAGGAGCTCTCGTAAGGCAGGCCTGCTGGTAAAAAAATCTCTCGGTAATTGCTTGTTTATAAAGGGTTTTATTTCTCCTTCGGATATGAAGCTTAGTTTGGCTGGATATTAAATTCTAGGTTGAAAGTTCTTTTCTTTAAGGATGTTGAATATTGGCCCCCATTCTCTTCTGGCTTGTAGGGTTTCTGATGAGAGATCCACTGTAAGTCTGATGGGCTTCCCTTTGTGGGTAACCTGAGCTTTCTCTCTAGTTGCCTTTAGCATTTTTTCCTTCATTTCAACCCTGGTGAATCTGACGATTATGTATCTTGGGGCTGCTCTTCTTGAGGAATATCCTTGTGGTATTCTCTGTATTTCCTGGACTTGAATGTTGGCCTGCCTTGCTAGGTTGGGGAAGTTCTCCTGGGTAATATCCTGAAGAGTGTTTTCCAGCTTGGATTCATTCTCTCCATCACATTCAGGTACACCTATCAAACATAGATTAGGTCTTTTCACATAATCCCATATTTCTTGGAGGCTTTGTTCATTTCTTTTCTCTCATTTTTCTCTAATCTTACCTTCTCATTTTATTTCATTGAGTTGATCTTTTATCTCTGATATCCTTTCTTCTGTTTGGTCAATTTGACTATTGAAACTTGTGTATGCTTCACAAAGTTCTTGTGTTGTGTTTTTCAGCTCCATTAAGTCATTTATGTTCTTCTCTAAGCTGTTTATTCTGTTAGCATTTTGTCAAACCTTTTTTCAAAGTTCTTAGTTTCTTTGCATTGGGTTAGAACATGTTCTTTTAGCTCAGAGAAGTTTGTTATTACTCACCTTCTGAAGCCTGTTTCTGTCAATTCATCAGACTCATTCTTCATTCAGCTTTGTTCTTTTGCTGGTGAGGAGTTGTGATCCCTTGGTAGAGGAGAGGCATTCTGGTTTTGGCTGTTTTCATTCTTTTGTGCTGGTTTCTCCCCATCTTTGTGGATTTATCTACCTTTCGTTTTTGTAGCTGGTGACTTTCGGATAGGGTCTCTGAGTAGACGTCCTTTTTGTTGATGATGAAGTTATTTCTTTCTGTTTCTTAGTTTTCCTTCTAACATTCAGGCCCCTCTGCTGTAGGACTGCTGAGGTCCACTCCGGGCCCTGCTTGCCTGAGGATTACCTGTGGTGGCTGCAGAACAGTAAGGGTTGCTGCCAGTTGTTTCTTCTGTTATCTTCATCCCAGAAGGATACCCACCAGATGTCAACCTGAGCTCTCCTTTATGAGGTGACTCTTTGGATATATGGGGGTCAAGGAGCTGCTTGAGGAGACTGTCTGACCCTTATAGGAGCTCAAGTGCTGAGCTGTGAGCTCGGTTGTTCTGTTTAGAGCTGCTGGGCAGGTACATTTAAGTCTGCTGCAGCAGAACTCATAATTGCCCTTTTTCCCAGGTGTTCTGTCCTGGGAAGGTGAGGCTCTATTTATAAGTTGCTGATGTGCTGCTGCCTTTTTTCAGTGCTGCTCTGCCCAACAAGGAGGTAGCCTAGTCAGTCTGCCAGCAGAAGTGTTGCTGAGCTGCTGTGGGCTCTGCTCAGCTGCTGTGTGAACCTCCTTGGAGTTTTGTTTATAGAGGTATAATTAGAACTGCCTTGGTAATGGCAAACTGCCTCTGTAATAGCAGACTGCCTTGGTAATGGCGGATGCCCTTTCCCCAACAGAGCTGAACTGTCCTAGGTCCAGCTGCCCTTGCTGAGAAACTCTCAATCCAGAGCATTTCAGATTGCTGGTCTTTGTGGGGGTGGACCTGCTGAGCCAGAACACCTGGCTCCCTGTTTCAAACCCCCTTTTTTTTTCAGTTAAATGGGTGGCTCCGTCTCCCAGGCATTCCAGGTGCCAGTTGAAACAGCTGCCCAGATTTGTTTGAGTTTTTGTGCAGAGACCCACTGCGCTGGCTGAAACAGCCATGCTGGAAAGTTGTGGCACTTTTCAGCCTGGGAATCTCTTGATCTGTGGGCAGTAATAACTAGTTTGGAAATGCAGCGTTCACTCATCCTCTGCATTGCTCTTGCTGAGAACTGCACTCCAGAGCTGTTCCTATTCGGCCATCTTGGATCCTCCCCTATGGCTAAATATTAATCCATTGTATGTATGTGCCATTTTATACATACATGAGTCCTCCAATTTTGTTCTTCATTTTCAAGATCTATTTGGGGTCCTTTGAAGATCCTTAAAAATTTTAGAATAGGTTTTTCTGTTTATGCAGAAGGCACCATTGGGATTCTGAAAGGATTGGATTACATCTTTAGGTAGCTTTAATTAGTTTTGTCATTTAAAAAATGTTTAATATCCCAGTCTAAATCTTTCTGTTTATGTTGTCTTTAACTTTTTTTCAGCAGTGTTTCATTGTTTTCAGTGTACATGTCTTTTACTTCCTTGGTTAAATTTATTCCTAAATTGATGCTATAATTAATGAAACTTTTTCTCTTAATTTCTTTTGAAGAGTGTTCCTGCTATTGTATAGAAATATACTGATTTTTGTGTGTTCATGTCGTATCCTGCAAATTTGATGAATTTATTAGCTCTAACCTTTTTTTTGGATGTGTGTGTGTGTGTGTGTGTGTGTGTGTGTGTGTGTGTGTTTCCTTTAGAGCTTCCTACATATAAGATTATATTTTCTGTGAACAGAGATAATTTTATTTCTTCCTTCCAGCTTGGATGTCTTTTATTTCTTTTTCTTGTTTAATTGCTCTGGTAATATTGCTATATGGCTGTATGGCTATTCTGCTCACCATTGAAGTGGAGTATTAAAGTTTCCAACTATTATTGTAGAACTGCCTATCTCTCCCTTCAATTCTGTCCATTTCTGCTACATATATTTTAGGGTTCTGTTGTTAGATGCATATATGTTTATAAATGTTATATCTTCATGGTGGTTTGGATATTTCATCAATATGTAATGTCCTCCATTGCTGCTAGTAATGAAGTTTAGTTTGTCTGACAATAATATAGCCACCTCAGCTCTCTTTGGTTACTATCTGCATGAAATATCTCATTTCAACTTATTTGTGTCTCTGTGTCTAAAGCGAGTCTCTGATGTACAGTATATAGAACGTTTTTTAGAAATTTATCTAATTTTCTCATTTTTGTCATTTAAAAGGATGTTTTCATCAATTTGAATTTAAAGTAATTACTGACAAGAAAGGATTTCTTTCTGCCATTATTTGTTCTGTATGTCTTACATGTTTATTTTATTTATTTCTCATTTCCTTCTACTACATTTCTGCCTTTTTTTGTAGCTAGTTGGTTTTTTTGTAGTGTGTCATTTTGATTCCCTCCTTCTTTACTTTTCTCTATATTTTTAAAGTTGTTTTCTTAGTGGTTACCTTGGGGATTAATGTCAACATCTTAAACTGATAACAACCTAGTTTGAGTAATATCAAATCAGTTTCAATAGTATACAAATACTCTGCTCTTGTACATCTCTTTTCTTCCCCCTTTATGTTATTATTGTTGCAGATATATCTTTATACAGTGTTTGCCCTTTAAGATAGACTTATAATTTTATGCATTTGACTTTTAAATCATGTAGGAAAAAAAGAAGTTACAAACCAAAAGTATAATAATACTGGCCACTATATTTACCTATATAGTCTCTTTTAGCAATGTTCTTTACTTTATTCTATAACTTCAAGTTACTGTCCAGAGCCTTTCCATGCCAGCCTGAAAAACTTCCTTTAGCATTCCTTATAGGGAAAGTTACTCTCAGCTTTTGTTTTTCTGAAAATGTTTTAATTTCTCCTTCACTCTTAAAGGATCATCTTACCAGATAGCAAACTCTTCATCCACAATTTTATTCTTACAAGACTTTGTCATCCCGCTGCCTTCTTGCCTGCAAAATTTCTGATGAAAAATACATTGTCAATCTTGTTGAGAACTCACTGCACATGACCAGTCACCTCTCTTGCTGCTTTGGAAATTTTCTCTTTCTCTTTTACTTACAACAATTTGACTATAATGTGTCACAGTATAGATTCTTTGGGGTTTCCTGTTTGAAGTTTATTGGACTTCTTTGACATATATTAGATTTGGGAAGTTTTCACCCATTATTTCTTCAGATAGTTTTTCCTGCTCTTTCTCTCTGTTCACCTTCTCATACTACTATGATATGGTTTGGCTATGTTCTCACCCAAATTTCATCCTGAATTGTAACTCCTACAATTCCTGTGTGTCATGGAGAAACCCAGTGGGAGGTGATTGAATTATGGGGGCTGGTCTTTTCTTCACTATTCTTGTGATAGAGGATAAGTCATACAAGATCTAATGGTTTTAAAAATGGGAGTTTCCCTACACAAACTCTCTCTGTTTGCCTGCTGCCATCCATGTAAGAGGTGACTTGCTCCTCCTTGACTTCCACCATGATTTTGAGGTATCCCCAGCCATGTGCAAGTTAGATAAATCTCTTTCTTGTGTAAATTGCCCAATCTTGAGTATGTCTTTATCAGCAGCATGAAAATGGACTAATACATGCCATGTGCAGATGTTGGTGTACTTGATGGCATGCAACAGGTTTCTCAGGCTCTATTTATTTTTAAATCTTTCTTAAAATGTTTTTTTTATTCTTAATCATTTTAATTGCCATATCTTCATGAGCTTTTCTTTCATGTATTCAAATCTGCTGTTGTAACTCTCTCGTGAATTTTTCCTTTCAGATATTGTTATTTCAGCTCCAGAATTTCTGTTTCATTCCTTTTTCATAATTTCTATTTCTTCATTGATATTCTGTTCATACATTATTTTTCAAATTTCCTTCAGTTCCTCATTCATGGTTGGGTTTTTTTTTTTTTTTTTTTCACTGAGCTTATTTCAGACTATTGGTTAATCATCTTTGGTTAGCAATTTCAGTATCTGGGCTTTCCTAGGAATGATTTCTGTCAAATTCTTTCTTTTCCAGTGAATGAGTTATACTTTTCTGTTTCTTTGTATTGCTTGTAACTCTTTGGTTGAAAACTGCACATTTTGAGTATCATAATGTGGTAAATTTGATTATCTGACACCTTAAGGATTATTGATTTCTGCTTGTTGAAGGATAGGGCAGTCTGTTTGAGACTTTTCTAAACCATTTTGCAAAGTATATTCCTTGTTGTATATGGTAACTGAAATTTATGTTCCATTATTTTTGCTATCAGCTAGTGACCTGACGTCTGGCTCCAAAAACAAAAAAGAGAAAAAGGGCACTGGCCCTTTAAATTTTCTGATAGCTGTCACTGGGGAGATCTTCTGCTGCTGCTGAGAGGGCTAAAACCAAGGAAGGCGTCTCTGCCAGTTTCTGAGGGCACCCAGACCCATCAATGCACACAACCCCAAGTTTTTAAAGAAGAAGGTCCCCACTCCCCATGCTGACACCTGCCAGCTGCTCCCGAAACATGGGCAGCTATCCCCACAGCCATGGTGGGGCTGAATAATGGGGATCATGGCTGGTTCATGCATTCCACTCTCTTACCTTAGAATGGCAGTTTCTGACTTTATCCAGCATTCTTCTAGTTGTTATAAGTGTCCAATCAGGTTCTGGAGTTCTGACATAGCTGATTCAAAAGTGTTTTTTCATTTCCTTTGTTGCTTTGCTGAAGGGAGCAACTTTTAGACCTCATTACTCCACCATTTTGTATGATGTCACTTGTATGAATGTATTTTGAAATGTATGTAAATTGTACCTATTCTAAATTTTCACTTATTTTTTCACCAACCATTATGTTTTCCAGAAATTTACATGTTTCTTCCGGCTGCTCCATTACACTCCATAAATGTGCATTTGCATTATTTTACCTGGCTTATCTCCCAGAGTAAACACCCAGGTTGCATCTAGCTCCTCAATGTCATAAGTAAAACTGTAGAAGAATCTTTGCTCATGTCTTCTTGTAATTCTGTGCAAAAATAATTTGGGCATATAAGCCCACAAGTGGAACTGCTGAATTCTAATATATTGGAGTATTTGTGTTCTTAATTTGACTAAGTGCAACCAGATTGGTCTCTGAAGTGGCTATACCAGTCTATGCTCTTATCAGCAATTCATGAAAATTCTCTATCTCCACAATCTTTTACGAAAGCTTAGCATTATATCGCTTTTCTATTTTATGCAGTCTTATATATATGGACTTAAGTTATGTTTCAATGATTTCTAATTATTTTAAGCATTTCTTCCACGGTTTTTCCACCCCTAAATGGTATGTGCCTTTCCACCTCTGTCTGAGAGGATTAACCCTGCATTACCTGAGGAAATCGTAATGGCCACCTCTGAGGCAGTGGTCAGGCATGACACTGCTGATTCTCCTAATGACCCAGCCCCATCACCCTTCTTTGCTTCTAGACCTATAACTAGACTCAAGTCCCAGTAGGCCCATAAAGACAAAGCACAAAGTGTGACCCAGGAGGTGCACTACCCTCCAAAGAACTACTTGTGTTTTCCAATTTATGCTAGGAGAAATCCAGGGCACATGCATGGCAATGGATGTTAAGGGTGAGGGGTAATTGTGGAAGGAACAAAAATGGGATCAGATTGACTTTAATGACTTGGGCCCACTAAGCAGAGATTCTGCATTTAATGTTGCAGCTCATGGAGTTAGAAAGGGTTCTAATTGTTCGGCTGGTTGGTTGGCTAAAATATGGATCAAACAATGGCCTACTGTGAGCAAGTTGGTGATGCCTGATTCCCTTTGGGTTAACATAAAGGATGGGATTCAAAGGCTTAGGGGGGTTTGAATGCTAAAGTGGACCTGTCACTTAAAACCTGCTGACCCATGCTGGGAAAGCTGGAAAATAACCTTTCACCAACATTTTGAGAGAGTAATTTTTGAGAGGAGTCCCAGCATCCCTGAAGAGCTCTGTGATTATTCTTGGTAGGTTAGATCTGCTAGTGGGGGCCATGGTTACTCAACTGGAAAACTTAAATCCAGTAAGTATAATAGGATTCTGGGATGGCAGGAGCCAAGAGGCAGCTGCCATCTCAGAATCCTGCCAAAGGCAAGGTGGGCATAGTTATCATAATAAACAGCAGAGACAAAGCAAAAATCAGAATAGTCTGACTTGTGTATATCTACGGCATTTGCAAATTAATCATGGTGTTCCTAGAAGTGAAAGTGTCAGGAATTCTATCTAAATTTTTACTTGATCTGTATAAGTAGAAAACTTGCAGGTCAAGTGAAGAAAATTCTAACTCAAATAATAAAAACAGAGACTCAAATCATGGCCCCTCAATCAATTCCCAGATGGGCCAGTTTCCAAATCCAGAACTCCTTGGATGAAAGGGAGGTCAGGTCCCCTTCAGGAAAGACCCCATACACTACTAAAAATTTATACTGTCAATCATTCTCCAAGCCTTCTTCAAAGGGACCTATGGTTTTGTTGTTGTTGATATTGTTGTTTCTAATTTTGAAACTAGGGTAAATTTGCACTGGAGAAAAAGAAATGGAAGCATTGGGGGACTATTAGACACTAGCTCTGAAGTGACATTGATTCCGAAACACCTTAGCTTTCTGGACAGAATAGGGACTTATAGAGATCAGATGATCAGTGGAGTTTTAGCTCAGGTCTGACTCACAGTGGATCCAGTGGGTCCCCGAACCCATCCTGTGGTTATTTCCCCAGCTCCAGAATGCATGATTGGAATAGACATATGTAGCAGCTGGCAGAATTCCCACATTGCTTCACCAACTTGTGACATGAGGAGTATGATGGTGGGAAAGACCACATAGAAGCCATTAGGACTCCCCCTACCTAAGAAAATCGTGAATCAAAAGCAACATCACATCCCTGAAGCAATTGCAGAGATCTGTGCTATTATCAAGGACTTGGTAGATGTGAGAGGCGGGTAATTCCCACCACATCCCTGCTCAGCTCTCCTGTTTGGCCTGTGTAGAGGACAGATGGAATCTTGAGAAATGACAGTAGGTCACTGTAAGCCCAATCAAATGGTTACTCCAATTGCAATGGCTGTACCAGATATGGTTTCATCACTTGAGCAAATTAACACATCTCCTGGTACCTGGTATGCGCTGTTGCTCTAACAAATGCCTTTTATTCCATCCCTGTCCACAGGGCCCACCAGAAGCAACGTGCCTTCAGCTAGCAATATACCTTCACTGCCCCACTTCAGGGCTATACTCATTCCCCAACTCTGTGTCATAATCTAGCTTGCAGGGATCTTGATTGCCTTTTTTTCCACATCCTATCACACTGGTCCGTTACACCGATGACATTATGCCGATAGGACCTAGTGAAGGAGAAGTAGCAGCTACTCTAGACTTATTGGTAAGACATTTGCATGTCAGAGGGTAGGAAATAAATCTAACTAAAATTTGGGGGCCTTCTACCTTAGTGAAATTCCTAGAGGTCTAATTGTGTGGGGCATGTCAAGATACCCCTTCTAAGATCAAGGATAAGCTGTTGCATCTCGTCCCTCCTACAACCCAGAAAGAGGCACAGTGCTTGGTGGGCCTACTCGGGTTTTGGAGGCAACATGTTCATAATTTGGGCTTGTTAATCTGATCCATTTGCCAAGTGACCCAAACATCTGCTACTTTTGAGTGGGGCCCAGATCAGGAGAAGGCTCTGCAACAGGCACAGGCTACTGTACAAGCTGCTCTTACACTTGGGTCATTAGATCCAGCAGATCCAATGGTGCTTGAGGTGCCAAATGGCAGACAGGGATGCTCTTTGGGGCCTTTGGTAGGCCCCTATGGATGAATCACAGGGCAGGCCTTTAAGATTTTGGAGCAAGGCCCTTCCACCATCCACAGATAACTACTGTCCTTTTGAAAGTCAGTTCTTGGCCTGTCACTGGGTCATAAAAGAAACTGAACACTTAGCCATGGACCACAAAGTTACCATGAGACATGAGCTTCCCATCATGAATTGGGTGTTATCTAACCCAGCAAGCCACAAAGTTGGGGGTACACAGCAGGACTCCATCTTCAAATGGAAGTAGTGTATACATGACCGGGCCCAAGTAGGTCCTGAAGGCCAAATAAGTTACCTGAAGAAGTGGCCCAGTGCCCATTTTTCCTTCTTCTTTCTCTCTCTCGGCCTCAGTGGGAGTACCCTACAATGAAATGCCACAGGAAGAGAAGACTAGGACCTAATTTAAAGGTGATTCTGCATGATATGCAGGCACCACCAAAAAGTGGATAGACGCAGCATTACAACCTCTTTCTGGGACATCCCTGAAGGAAGGGAAGTCTCCCTAATGTGCAGCACTTCTTAGTGCATCTGGCTGCACACTTGGTTTGGAAGGGTAATCACCAGATGTGCTACCCTATACTGTTTCATGGGCTGGATGGTCAGGGACTTAGAAGAAACATAATTACAAAACTGATGACAAAGAGATTTGGGGAACAGGTATGTGGATAGACCTCTCTGAATGGACAAAGAATATGAAGATATATGTGTCCCATGTGAATGCTCACCAAAGAGTGACTTGAGCAGAGAAGGACTTTAATAATAAAGTGGATTGTCTTACCTGTTCTGTGATACTAGTCAGCCTCTTTCCCCAGCCACCCCTGTCATTGCTCCAGAGGGCTCATGAGCAAAGCAGCCATGGTGGCATGAATGAAGTTTCAGGGCTCAGTAACAGGGACCTTTTCTCACAAAGGCTGACCTGGCTGTGGCCACCTGTGAATGCCCAATCTGAGACCAACACTGAGCCTCTATCTCTCATCATTCCCCAGGGCTATCAGCCAGTGATCTGATTCCACCATCATGGTATTCCACAAAGTATTGCTTCTGACCAAGGAACTCACTTCTCAGTCAAAGAAGTGTGGCAGTCAGCCCATGCTCATGGATTTTACTGGTCCTACCACATTCCCCATCATCCTGAAGCAGACTGACTTGAGAGAACGGTGAAATGAATGGCTTTTGAAGACGCACTTGCAGCACTAGCTAGGTGAGAATACCTTGTAGTGCTGAAGCAAGGTTCCTCAGAAGGCTGTGTATGCTCTGAATCAGCATCCAATATATGGTAGTACTATTTGTCCCATATCTATGACTCACCAGTTTAGGAATCAAGGGGTGGAAATGGGAGTGACATGAATCATCATTACTCCTAGTGACCCACTAGCAAAACTTTTTCTTTCCATCTACTGTCCTAAAGGTCTTAATTCCAGAGGCATGACTGTTTCAACCAGGGCACACAACAATGATTCCAGTGAACCTGAAATTAAGACTGCCAAGCAACCACTTCGGGCAATTCATGTGTCTGAGTCAACAGGCTAAGAAGGCAGGTACAATGCTGGCTGGGGTGATTGATCTGGACCACCAAAAGGAAATTGGACTATCACTCCACAACAGAGGTAAGAAAGAGTATGTCTTGAATATAGGAGATTCCTGAGGACATCTCTTAGGATTACCATGCACTGTGATTAAGGTCAGTGGATAACTGCAACAACACAATCCAGGAACAACTAAGAATGGCCTAGACCTTTCTGAAATGAAGATTTAGGTCACCCTGCCGGATAAATAACCATCACCAGCTGAGGTGCTTCCTAAAGAAAAAAAGGGAATATAGAATGGATAGTGGAAGAGGGTAGCTATCAATACCTGCTATATGACATGACCAGTTATGGAATTGAAACCAATCATTGTCATGAGTGTCTTCTCCCCATTTTGCTAAGAGTGTGTTGTGTTTATATACATGTATTAAACAAATGTCTTTGTTTTCTTTCCACTTTATCATGTGACATAAGATATATTAACTTTATGTGAGTAATTATTGTTAACTTTATTGTTATTAATATTTTATTTTTATTTATGGGATGGAGTCCACTCTGTCGCCTAGGCCAGAGTGCAGTGGCATGATCTCAGCTCTGCAAACTCTGCCTCCTGGGTTCAGGTGATTCTCCTGCCTCATCCTCCCAATAGCTGGGATTACAGGCGCCTGCCACCCGCCAGCTAATTTTTTAAATTTTTAGTAGAGATGGGGTTTCACCATGTTGGCCAGGCTGGTCTCGAATTTCTGACCTCAGGTGATCCACCTGCCTTGGCCTCCCAAAGTGTTGGGATTATAGGGGTGAGCCACCGCACCCAGTCAAGTATTGTTAACTTTACATCATAGCATTTAATTTATGGGCTATCGGGAGAATAGAAAACACCACTCAAGGACTTTACTTCCTTTTCTGGGGAAGGAATTAGTGCATTGTCAGTTGTACACAGGAGAATTAGGTGGAATTATGACTTTGTTGTTGTCTTTTTCAGGAGATTAACTATGGTCTGAAGAAAGGTACACGGTTGAAAAGGGGTGAACTTGTGATGGTTAATTTTAGGTGTCAACTTGACTGAATAAGGGATACATGGGTAGCTGGTAAAGCATTATTTCTGGGTGTGTCTGTGAGAGTGTTGTGGAAGAGAATGGCATTTAAATCAGTGGACTAAGTAAGGAAGATCTGCCACTCAATGGGGGCAGGCACATTCCAGTCAGCTGTGGGCCCAGATAGAACAAAAAGGCAGAGGAAAGATGAATTCTCTCTTTCTCTTCTGGAGTGGGGACGCCCTATTCCTGCCCTTGGACATCAGTACTCTAGGTTCTCTTGTCTTTGGACTCTGGAACTCGCATCAGTAGCCTCCTGGTTCACAGAACTACAAGCCAGGACTGAGAGTTATACCACAAGTTTCCCTGGTTCTGAGGCCTTCAGACTTGGACCTAGTCATGCTACCAGCTTCCCTGGTTCTTCGGATTGCAGACATCCTGCCGTAGGATTTTTCAGCTTCCATAATCACATAAGCCATTCCCCCTAATAAATTTCCTTTCATCTTTCTCTCTCTCCCACTCTTCTTCCTGTTGGCTCTGTGTCTCTGACTAATAAACCATGACTAACAAACAGTATCATCCAGCAATTGCCTTCCTTAGTATTTACTCAAATTAGTTGAAAACTTATGTCTACAGTATAACCTGCACATGGGTGTTGTATTAGGTAGTTCTTGCACTGCTATAAAGAACTACCTGAGACTGGGTAATTTATAAAGAAAAGACGTTTAGTTGGCTTATGGTTCTGTGGACTGTACAGGCTTCTGCTTCTGGGGAGGCCTTAGGAAACTTACAAGCATGGTGAGACATGAAGGGGAAGCAAGCACATCTTACATGGTGGGAGGAGGAGGAAGACAGAAAAACGGAAGCTGCCATACACTTTTAAACAGCCAGATCTCATGAGAGCTCTATCACAAAACAGCACTAGGGAGATGGTGCTAAATCATTAGAAATTAGCCTGATGATCAAATCACCTCCCCGGAGGCCACCGCCAACACTAGGGATTACAATTCAACATGAGATTTGAGTAGGGACACAAATCCAGACCATATCGGATGTTTACAGAAACTTTATTGATAACTGCCAAAACTTGGAAGCATCCAAGATGTCCTACAATAGGTGACTGGATAAATAAACTGTGTTGCATCCAGACAATGGGATATTATTCAGGGCTAAAAAGAAATGAGTTATTAATCCACTAAAAGACTTGGAAGAATCTTAAATGCATATTACCAGTGAAAAAAGCCAATCTGAAAAAGCTGCATACTATATGATTCCAAGTGTATGGCATTCTGGAAAAGACAACAGTATGAAGCTATTAAAAGATCAGTGATACCCGGGGGTTAAGAGGGAGGAAGGGATGAACAGGCAGAACACAGAGTATCATACCTCTGTGTGATAGTATAATGATGGATACATGTCAGTCCACATTTGTCCATTACACATTTGTTGACTGCACAACTCCAAGAGTTAGCCCAAACATACACTATGGACTCTGGGTAATAGTGACGTGTCAATGTAGGTTCATCAGTTTTAACAAGTGTGCCATCCTGGTGGGGATTGTTGGTAATGGGGGAGGCTGTGCATGTGTGAGGGAAGCGGGTATATGGAAAATCTTTGTACCTTCCACTCAATTTTGCTGTGAAGCTACAGCTGCTCTAAAAAAAAAGTCTGTTTTATAAAAAGCCAAACAAAATATTTGAAAATTTTAAAAAAGGTGGTGAATTTTCATCTATGACTTCTAAGGGGGAAAAAAACCCCAAGCTTAGTGAAAGCAAATTCTTAGCAATGAGCCTTGTTTTTTAAAATTGCTTATTTCCATCTGTTGGAAATTATTTGAGGTCTTAGGACATACTCTGCCACGGACTTAATCAGGCCTTAACCTTCTGAAACACATTTGTACAGATAACTGTGGCTCAGGTCTCTTCCTCTAATAGGCTAGGTTAGAATCCTCTTAGAATGTTCTATCTAAGAAATAGATCTAACTTTTAAGCAATATTCTACGTTTTAAAATCCCTCAGAGCAGACATCATAATTAGCTTAATATAGGTTACAGATGGTTACATAAAGCAATAGTTATAGATATATGCATATAAAAAGGTTAGTATGCACACATATAAACCCCTGCTCTGTCAGCTGAGAGGCCTCAAAGAAGGCCTGTGGTTATACCCCAGTGACAATGAGCACACCTATTGCCCAAATTTTGTTTTCTAATATTAATAGTCTTCAATAAAAAACACCAGGCCTCCTTAGGGAAACGATAATTCTAGGACTGGGACAGGAAATACAAAAGATGAGCTTGAAGTATCTTGTAGTTCTTGAAAGTAAGGGAAGTATTTTTTAATATCACAAGGGGTGAGGTGGGTGGGAGGAGGGTGTCAAAGAGACACAGGATGAATTAAAAGAGCTCCCAGTGACCAAAATTTTATTTTGAACAACAAAATAAGGTAGCATGGATTATAAACTAAGGCATAAAGTAAATATATTTGAATGTATGCTTGTATAAATAAGTTATTTACTGAATAAACAAGTGGAGGAAAACAGACACATGTCCCATGCGGAATTAATTTAGGTAGATACTCTCCCTTTAAGAAAGGTAAGCATAGCTTCCCACTCTTTAAGGGTGGGCTGCACATGGTAACTTCCTTCCAAAGAGTATGGTGTGTATTGGAGAAGCCTGACAAACACTACCTTGTCAGATGATGAAGGTCAATGTCAGCAGTGAAAAGTCACATGGATAGCATGTATCCTTATTATAGTATGATGACAATGGCACTTTGCCTCTGTGGTCTTCCTCCCCCAAATCCACAATCCCAGCCTAATCACAAGATAGATGTCAGACAAATCACTTGATCAGTGCCTCTCAAAACTGTCAAGGTCATTGAAAAGCAAGGAAAGTCTGAAAAACTGTCACAGCTAAGAGGAACCTAAGGAGACGACAGGACTAAGTGTAATGGAGTATCCTGGTTGGGATCCTGGTACAGAAAAGGACTTTAGGTAAAAACTAAGTATGGTCTTCAGTTCATAATAAGATATCAATATTGGTTCATTAATTGTAACAAATGCATTACACTAACGTAGGATAATAATAAGGGAGGGTCTGGTGCAGTTACTTGCACCTGTAATCCCAACACTTTCAGGGCCAAAGTGAGAAGAATGCTTGAGCTCAGGAGTTCAAGGCTGCACTGAGTCATAATTGTGTGCTGTGCTCCAGCCTGGATAACAGAGGTAGACCCTGTCTTACAACAAATAAATAAATAATCATAAATATGTAAATAAATAGGGGAAAACAATGTGTAGCATGTATAGGAGCTCTCTGAACTATTTTCTCATTTTTTTTCTGTAAATATGAAACTATTTTAAAATTAAAAAAAGTTTATTTAAAACAATCTCTCCAGAGACTGCGAAGTCCCTGGAGTCCATAGTGGTGGTGGTGGGTGGAGCATCCCTATGCATTTCTAAGCAGTTTAAATGGTTGTGAGTGTAAGGCATTGTGAATGAATGGTGCACCTCCAGATGGAACAAAATGCTACACATGTGTGTGCACAGGTGTGCAGGGTGTTGTGTGTCCAGCAATAGCTTCCATGCAGGAAAATGAGCAGGTTAATCAAAGTCAGGATATTCTTTCTGCCTAATGAATTAAAAGAGAATGTGTTTTAGAAACATGTAGTGTGCACTCACACACAAACACACATACACGTTAAAAATGACTCTGGGGCAGCCCCATCCCTAGAGCTTTTCCTTTAAACTGCCTTGTCACCATCACAGGTGGGTGATCATACCAGCCTTTTTTTTTCTCTACCAGAAAGTGACACTCCCTGGCGCCCACCCTCGGTCCCTCCATGACACACCACACCCCACTGCGCTTTGTTCTCATTTTCAAGGCTTTCTGGCATCACCTCAAAATAAACTAAAATCTCTTCAAGTTGGATCTTTGAATAATTCCAGAGGGGAGAGGTTCTTTGTAAATTCTGTTTGCTTAGGGATTCCATACAGTGTTTGCAAATTCTACAGTGTGGGAAGCCTCCAGACATATTTAAATCCCTTTTCCAATTACCCAGCACCATCAAAGATGTCACTGACTTGAAGCAAAAATCCAAAAAGATTGTTTTCTACAGAGCGTGTGTAAAACTCCAGAATTTTTAAAAAGCATGTTGCTTGCAGGGTAGCATCACCTGGACGCCAAGATGCGTAGCTTCTGGCAGTCTGTCTTGTCCTCTTGGCTACTGAAAATCAGAGCTAGAGGGGCTGGACCAGTTTCCCAGCATGTAGAAGATTTAGAACAAATTGGAAAAGAACATTTTAGAGCTGTGCCACCCACATTCAGTTTGGGTGCTCCTAGGAGCCACAGCTTAGCAAGAGCTACAAGAAGTCAGTAACAGTTGTCTTTCCCACCTCCTGAAAGGCTCCTCAGTGTTGGAAATCTTCAAACCTGATTATCCTGTGACCAGATTTTTTTCCTATTTGAGAAGAGCAAGGTGACAAATTTCTAAATGTTAGGCCTGGGAGACTTTGTTATCTTATTCCATAGCCCTTGGACTTTTGGGTTCTCACTTCGGAATGAAAATCTTGTGTTGCAGAAGTTCATAGTCAAAAGGGTCTTCTATTGCCTCTTGGAGCCGTCTAGCTTCTAAGAGGATGAAGCCCTAAATAGTTATCCCCAGGAAACCCCACTTTCCCCTAGGGCGGAAATGATGGTCCCATGCCCTAACATGAAGTCTCTTTAGGAAAGAAATCCAGTCACACCATGCGATCTTCAGTGTATGTGCATTGATGTCCCTGCATCCCTGGCACAAGAGCTGCTCACTTGGGACCTTCCTTCACTGAAGATTTCTCAGCCTGCCCTGGAGGCATTCTCTGCTGAAGCAGGTGGCACTGCTGCTGATAGGGAGCCCACGGATTTTGGTGGCATGGTCCTCTCTGGGGTCACATGGGCTGGTTTTCAGGTCTCTCTGATCAGGAGATCTAGGGCCTCTTCCTACTATGCTCTCATCCAATTCCTGATTTGGAATTGTATGCATAATGTCCATGAACATAGTTTCCTCTGAACGAGCTAGAGAAACCATCTACTGCAAGGACCTCATTCTTCTGAAAGACATGTTTGCAATTCAAGTGTTTCTCCCCCTTCTCCTGCTCACCCTGGCATGGTACAGACTCTTTGGCCTCTTGTATGCCTCTGTCCATTGAACAAGAATCAGTCCTCATCCCCAGGGTTCTTACTCTACCCTGGATGGCCTTGGTTTTAAAACTGAAAACCCTCATTTGGGGCACTTTTCAGTCCTGGACAGTTGGTCACTCTATCTGAGTGACCCCCTCAGATTGCCTCCTAGGTTTGGTAGCTGGTTCAATTTCCTAATTAAGATGTGCCAAGAGATGGCCCCAGCATCCAGGTGTTGCCAAAATGCCTGTTTTGTTTTATGGATAAATCCCACTGGCTCGTGGGTAGAGGCAGACAAATGAACTGGAACCCCACTGATGTGCACACAGAACTCCCAGGTCCCTGCAACCCTTTATCAATAAGGCTGCATTTCCTGAATGTTTCTTCGTGTGCAAACAAAATTAATGGACCACATGCAGCCACGCTAGGTTGAAAGGCTTCAGAGCCAGCTGCTCAGGATGCCTAGCTCAGCTTTCTAAGTGATGGGATTGAGAGATTTGCAAATGTAGCTAAGCCTACATAGCCTTGTTCACTGGGCTCTGAAAAACAAAACAACGACATCCAGTGCTCCAAGAGTAGAAACCATCTCTTGCTGCCACTGTTGTATTACAGTCTATGAGTTAGATGGACGCTAGGATTTCTAAGAAAGGAGGGCTTCTGCTAGGTTTGAGAGACCCAGGAAAGCTCTGGAAAGCTAGAAATTGAGCTGTGCTTTGGAAAGTGATCTTTGAGGAAGAATGGAAAGGGACTCCCAGGGTCATGTTCTGAAGCATAGAACCACACCATCAGTTCAGGAATACATGTATACTCATGCACTTGGCTAACTTCCTCTTCTACCGTTCTGTTTCTGGAAATGGAAGAGCATCTCCAATAGTATTGATGCCAACTCAAAATTTAGTTGACTACACTATTTAAGCCATCTAAGAAAATGAGCAATAGTGAAGGCCTTAGTAACCCATTTTAGCAAGAAAACATCTTTCTAGTGAGTATATTCCTTTTCTTACTTTTCTTCCATTGTTACTGGTTTTGCTTCATTGTGATTATCAGGCCTGTTGCTTTACTTTTATTAATTAAACAGCGGAAGGAATCATGCCAGAGATATATTTTCTCTAGTGTCTGAATCATATCCTGACAACAAGTTTATATGTATGAGTGTGAGTGTGCAGGGTGAGGGAATGTTGATGAAATGATGAGAAATTGGGGAAACAGTTGGTGAATAATGAGTGAAATGACTTCAAGTATGGTTATACTCTAATTTTCTCCTAGTAAATAAGGTAGGCTTAATCAAACGTGTGAGTTAAGTTTCTATGAGCTGTGCCTTCTTTCTGCAGCTTTTTCCTCCTTCTCTCTTCTAGATTCAGATTACCTTATTTCCCTGCCCTTCTCTCACATTAAAAAAATGTGCTTAAAATCTTTGTTCACTCTAAGAGGTAAATAATAGCTGGAGAGTCAAACGAGGACCACCTGTAATGCTCTTTTCTAATTATATTATTCTCAGCCTACAAGCATGGTGGCTACAATTATGGAATATCACCTATAGGATTGTTGATAGGGAAGGGTTTTTAAGCAGAGGTCTTTTGAGGATCCTCCAGACCAGTTACTGCATATCAGATTCCACCTAAAGATTAGGCCAGCTTTGATGGAGAGGGATTTAATCAGAGAAGAACATAGGGAGAATTTCTACTTGAATATCATAGTTCAGCCAATTGGAAAAACCGATGTTTCTGAATTAGATGAATATCTCCTCCAATTTTGTTTGCTGCCTAACTACACTTCTTTAAAAGTCTAAATCTCATTCTAAAAATTTAATAGATTTGGACTCAGCCAACAGATGATCTATTCCAATCAGTCAATCTGTTACTGTTCTTTGAGGGTCTATACATGAAAGGCATTTCACTGCTTACTCAGTTTACAAAATGAATGTGTAGATACCTTCCTTACAATAATTTTAATAATTAGAGGTAGTCTATGTAAAGCTTTTAGTATTTGGTACAAAATAAGCACTTAATTAGTGGTTGCTGCTGCTGTTGTTTATCACCGTGGTTTCAGCTCAAACACTCCCTGATGCTTGATTTTGGACAAGTTAATCAACTTCTCTGGGCCTCAGTTTTTTCCTTGGGAAAGTGGAGATAATATGGCAGCTCCTGTTTTATAAACTGCTATAAGTCTTAGACAAGAAAAGTTATAAAATTACTTTGAAAACTATGAAACATAGAGCAAAATACAGAGAATTATCCTTCATCTGTTAGAAGGATGAAAGCTCAGTTCCAAATGAAAGGAAGAAGTCAAGAATTCTTGTTATATCTCCTGTTGTCTGCAGCAGGCTTGGGAAGAGGTCTTGGGCCCCATCTGTTGTACTGTTCACTGCCAGAGGCAGAAGGCTAGTTCTTTGGGTATGTAGGATATTAGTACTAGCAGCGTTGAAATTAGTCTGAATTCTCACCTGCTGATTGCACCATCCATTTGTTCACTTATTCTGCATTTATTTCTTGGTAGACTTCCATGAGAGAGAGAGAGAGTATTTTCCTGACCTACTGATATTTCTGAGAACCTAACCAAGAGAATCTTCTCTTTACTGCAGAGCAAAGTGGGCTGATACACGTGGCTAAGAGGTGCCTGGGAGCTCCCGAAATAATCCAGGCTTCCCTCAGGCTGGGAAGTTGGAGATTCACAGAAAACCTCTGAAAGAGGCTTGGAAGGGTTAATGGTTTGTTGAGCTCCTGAGTCTGTGACAGTAGTTATGGAACACTGTTTAGAAGGTGCTGCATAATGAGCCTTTGGTTCACTAAGAAGCATACACTTTTATAATCTATCTAAGGGAATTGAACTCCCTTATTCAAACAAAAGGCAGACTGTCCAAAGTTCTAGTCCTCATAGGAGACTGCCCAGGTAAGACAAGGTATTGGGGCCAAGTGCATCTTCCTCTATTTCTCCTAGATTTTCTCTGTCCCATGGGTTTTCTCTCTTTAAATTACTGTGGCCACCGTTGCACTGACTTCCTTTCTAAAACTCTGTCCCAAAAGTAAACAAAACTCACTTTTCTGAGTTATTGAGATTTGAGGAATAGAATATTCTAGAGGGCATTACTTAATGCCATAGAGAATAAAAGGAAAGAAAGCAAAGACAGTGTATAATACAAAGCAGAGCTTTCTCATGCACAGCCGATGCCATTTCCTACTCATTCTCCTTGTGAGTCAAGTGGCATGTAGTCTTAACTCCAAGGATGGAACCACATTTTGCCTGAGCTTCCAGCTTCGCAATCCCTTACATTTTCTGCAGTTTCCTGTTCCTGTAGATCATGTTTGAGACACTTTGTACATTTTCAGCCCAAGCCAAAGTCAATAAACAGCCTTGGAAGGCACTCACAGTTGTGATATCTAGTCTGCGAACTTTTTCCCAAGTGAATTGCAACATGCATAATAATATACATGTTGCATGACCTTGTGCTTCGCACATGGCAACCTTGTCTCCATTGCCTGCCCTCCATTAAAAAAAAAGCAAATTCAGTGACGGCAGCATTTGTGCAAGGATGACAATGACCAGCACGGTGGCCATGAAAATGTACCACTCAGATCTGCTGAAGAAGCAAAAGCCTCTGTCCTCTGAATCTACCTCGCCCTCACTGGAAGCCACGCTCCCCATGGGCTGTGCTCAGTCAGACTAAGCTTGGCAATGGACCTAAGACAGGCCCAATCTGGTGAGACACGGGACTCCTCCTACCAGGTGACTGTGACTAGGGTACTCGCCAACAGTCTCACTGAAACTTGCCTAGAACTGGGCTAGGGTCCAAGTCTCCTCTTGTCCAATTCTCCTCCCTTTCCTTTTTCCCACCACAGTTGTCAGATCTTCCTTACAGTCTGAAGATGCCTCTTAACTCTCTGGATGCCTCCCCCATAAATCTCTTGTATACCTAATCCCATTCTGGCATTTGCATCTCAGCAGACACAAACTAACATAGCCAGTAATCAAAAAGATGTTTGGTTTCCAACTGGAGCTATATTTGCCAGAGTAACCCACATGAATTTGGAGATTCATGTGTTTCAGCCCTGCAGATATCTGCTAGCCCTCTGACTGCCCTGGTGGCTCAGAACACTAGGTGAGCTGGTGAAGTCAGAGCAGAGTGGAATCTAGTTTCTTCTCACTGAGATGTTTCCTCTATTTTCTGTGGCAGCTGCATCAGAGAAGGGGATATTGTCATTTAGCTCCTTCTAGATCAGAAGCCTGACTCTTCAGGGGTACAGCCAAAGAATCCCACCTGAGCCTCTTCGTGTTATGTGATCCAAATCATCTTGTTATTCTTTACAACCTAACTGGTCAGGAGCTCTGACGGTTGCAAAAGTAACAAAAACAAAACGAATTCACCACAAACATCTTGTTTGGGAAAACTTGAAAAAGGTGGAACTGTGGTCATCGGCCCAGTAAAGAATAAACTCGTTGTTTGGGAAAGCAAAATAAAATTCCATCTGTGTCCACAGCTGTGCTGGATTCTCCACACACAGACAAAGCCTGAGCCTGAAGCCCATCAACACACGGGCGCCAAATAATTGTGAAGAGTTCTGTTCCCATAGCCTATTCAGAATTTTGCAATCAAAATGATTAAAAAAAAGTCTTTAAATTTTTCATATGCACCCTTTTTGCTTTATAATTTAGATGGTTTTATTTTGTGATATGTCTTCATCTGATCTCTAGGCATGGCCTCTGGACAACCAGCTCTGCATAGCTTGAAAACTCACAAAAGGGTCTTGATTAGTAATGTGTTGGTAAACGTTTAACTATTGCATCTCTGAGGAAAGCATTTCCCGTTCTTGCTGTCTTTCATGGGTGTACCTACTCCCTGCATGGCCAATTTCAAGCTGCCACTGTGGTGTCACTGAACATAATTTTGAAAAGAGAAGCACACTGTTGGCTCCCATGAGCAGTGAGGAGCAGGGCCCAGCACCCCTCTGGTTTATTTTCCCCTTGCTTCCTGCTTTCAACCCCACACAGCAGGCAAGACATCTCTGGGGATGAGAAGATCACCTTTGCAAAATTTATCTCAGAGATCCCTCGTCAAATTAATGTCACTGTCTATATACACCTGAAGCTCTGGTTTCTTTGGGATTTTAGTAAATGATATGCTTTCTTTCCTCGTGTAAGACATCTATAGACATCCCAAGAAAACCGTTATAGGAATAATGAGAAATTAACAAGAGGAATAATGCTTTTCTCCTTCTCAAAATTCCAATCTTGGTTTTCTGCCGTGAGGAGCTGTTTCAAGGTCCAAGGCATTTGGGGCAATCAAGTTTAGAGATTAGTTTTGTGGTTAACTCACCAGCCCAATAATAGCAAATAGGTTTGAGAAGATTCTTGCTGGGGCTGTGAACTGCTTTGAGGATCTAATAAACGCTATCATTCTTGCTACAGAAAAATGCCCTAGCACTTAAAAGCATGCCTACAATTTCATGGAGGGCATGGATTCCTCCTTCTCCCCACCCCAGGTCATTCATAAACCCTAAATCAAAAACACCTACTTTAATGTGACTCTACAGAAACTCTGTTATTTATATCTAAAAGGTTCCAAATCTAGGCTAGTGGAACCCAAGATAATTTTTTATAGGAAATGCACTTGCCTGTACATGATATTATTCTTTCTGAGATGTATTCTGACCAAGAACGTCGGATTCCAAAAAGAGGATTTTTAAAAAAAATATAAAATCCTAATATTAGACTTGGCAGAGGCATTTCTGCATACAGAGGTCTCTGACTTCCCTCAGGATCCTGTGTATCTGTCCAAGTAATTAGCACGAACCAAGGTTACAATATTTTGGAGCTGCGTATTTCATAAGGGCAAGTGCTGATTAATGAGCCAACGTAAGTGGAAGTGTCAGGAGTGGCAGTGGGCAAGGGAGAGAAGCAGGGAGCTGGGCTGGGAGATGAAGTCTTTGGGTGAGAAGGGCTATAAAGTACATAGTGGTCTCATTAAAAATGCATGCTGTTGAGCAAGAAACCTTTAAATGGCCTCTTTTTATTTTTTGCCCCCACCTAAAAGATTTCCTCATCCAGCCAGCCTCTGATGAATGTCTGAGGCTGCATTTTCTTTTTTCTTCCAAACATCCCTTCTCTTTCTTTTAAGTTCTGCTGAAACCGTCACTAACCATGGGTCGGGCAGGGGTGCCGGTGCTGCTGGTACCACCTTTTCAGACACAAACTTCCTAATCTGTAAATTAGGCCACAGAGAAAGAAAATTCATTCTGGAAGCTGCTTTGACATGCCCAGTTTTCTTCAGTACTGTGGGACAAACTCCATCACACTGACCTTTGGGGATCTGTATGCATGTTTTTCATTGGCCATTGCTGGAATTTGGTTTTCACCTGGATTTTACATTTTCATTTATTTATTTTGTTGGTTTTGTAATGTGTGGCCAGAGGGCTTTGACCTTAAAATTTTTATGAGAACTTCCCAAAGAGCCTAACAACAAGGGAAGTCTTGTCCCTGTTGATTCAATCTGAATCAAATGCCTTCTAGATCCAAGGCACAGAGCTCAGTGCCGGGATAAAGTGCCCAGTGAATGAAGACCCTGTTCTTGCCCTCAGGAGCAGTGCAGACACATCCATTCATAGAGGAATCACACAAATGAATTACACAAATGAACACAAAACCAGATCTGAAATGCCCAGTGCAAAGGTGAGAGGCCGGGTGCATGAGAACTTGCAATACAGGAGCTGACCCAGTGAGGGTCCCAGGGTGCTTCTCAGAGAAGGTGATGATGAGATGTAGTTCTCACCTGAAAGAAAGCAGCAGGGAGCTGCGGTGGGCAGGACTGCAGAGCAGAGGAGGAGATTTGTGCTAAAGAAGACAGCAATGGTGCTGGCTAGGTGTGAAAGCATCCAGGATTGGGAAAAGAATATGAATGCTAAAGTACGCCAAAAAATAAGGAGCAACAAAACAATGGAAATGATAAACACGGAATCTGGGGTTAGAGGTGTTGGTGGTGGTGAGGAATGATGGAGGAGGTGCAATCTGGGAGGGGAACACAGAGGCTTCAACCATATTGTAGTAATTGTGTGTGTGTGTGTGTGGGTGTGTGTGTGTGTGTGTGTGTGTATGTACATGTTTTGAGAGAGTCTCATTCTGTCACCCAGGCAACCAGGCTGGAGTGCAGTGGCACAATCTTGGCTCTCTGCAACTTCTGCCTCCTGGGTTCAAGTGATTCTCCTGTCTCAGCTTCCTGAGTAGCTGGGACTACAGGTCCATGCCACCACACCCGGCTAATTTTTGTATTTGTAGTAGAGATGGGGTTTCACCATGTTGGCCAGGATGGTCTCGATATCCTGACCTCATGGTCTGCCTGCCTCAGCCTCCCAACGTGTTGGGATTACAGGTGTGAGCCACGGTGCCTGGCAGTAATTGTTTTTTTTAAGCAGGGGAGTATAGTAGGCATACTCTTTATGTGTTGTCTATCTAGAATCTTTAATATTAACTTTTTTTATTTTTTAAAAAAGGCCAGTGAGTCCTAAGAGAAAAGGAGAGTGAGTAGCAGAGAAATGAAGCTGGCGGGTTAGAATAGGTATCAATTAGAATATATAGTCATGCATCACTTAATGACAGGGATATGTCCTGAGACATCCATCATTAGGTGATTCCATTATTGTGCAAACATCACAGAGTGCATTTACATACACCTAGATGGTGTAGTCTACTACGCACCTAGGCCGTATGGTAGAGCCCAGTGCTCCTCGGCTACAAACCTGTACAGCAGGTGACTATACTGAATACTGTAGGCATTTGTAACACAATTGTAAGTAACTGTATCTCTAAACATATCTAAACATAAAAAGAGTACAACGAAAATATGGTATTATAATCTTATGGGACCACCGTCATGTACGTAGCCTGTTACTGATTGAAATACCGTGATGCGGCACTGTGGCTCACATCTATAATCCCAGCACTTCGGGAGGCCAAGGCAGGCAGATCACCTGAGGTCAGGGTTCGAGACCAGCCTGGCCAACATAGTGAAATCCCGTCTCTACTAAAAATACAAAAAATTTGCTGGGCATGGTGGTGGGCATCTGTAGTCCCAGCTACTCGGGAGGCTGAGGCAGGAGAATCTTTTGAACTTGGGAGGCAAAGGTTGCAGGGAGCCAAGATCACGCCACTGTACTCCAGCCTGGGCAA
>NW_016107358.1:8823185-8841924 GCF_001604975.1 Cebus imitator
TAATTTTTTGTATTTTTAGTAGAGACGGGGTTTCACCATGTTGACCAGGATGGTCTCGATCTCTTGACCTCGTGATCCACCCGCCTCGGCCTCCCAAAGTGCTGGGATTACAGGCGTGAGTGTTTATTTTTATAAAATGTCAGGTATGCTTACCACTGGAAACCAAGGAGGCAACACAGCCGCATGCTTTTCTGTCTGTGCCTGAATAATAACAGATGCACGGTGACCACTCACTAGAGGAATGTGAAGCAAGTGAGGCGGTTGGTCTCTGATCATGATGTACATCTGTTATTGTGTGGCGCTGTGGACTGAAGAGCTAACAAGCCAAGTTTGTACTTTATGCAGTTACTCAGAGTTAATGTACTGTGATAACTGAAATTGAAACTAGGTTGTTGGGGGGACTGGTGGTAACTGTAGTAACTGAAATTCACGCATGAGAGAACTTTGCAAAGTGTGAACAGTTTATATCTATGCATGAGCTAGAGAGAATCATTCAGTTTGGAGAGAGGAAAGCAGAACAGAGCAAAGGTCTGAGGAAATGAAACGCAGGACGGTTTAGGTGAGAAGGATGGAAAAACTGGAATGTGAGGTTCCTAATAGCGTAATGCAACACTAGAAACAGTACATCTCCATGTCTGGAGAACTTAGAAAATGGAGGATGAGAAGCAGAGATAAACAGATGCTTGTTGAAGGAAGAAGACTCTCAAGGAAAAAGCAGATAATAACCAAGTCCAGGTGTTCTTGTTTTAATGTTCTGCTAGATGGGCCAAGTGGCCATCAATGCTTACATGGAGAATATCTGATTTATTTTGTGTTTTTCTCCCTTTCAACCCTAGCCCCCACACATGATGAATGTTTTCTACTGTGATGCAAAAGAAGAAAGTATTATAAAAAGCTTAACATCTTCAAACAAGTGTGTTCGAATGCCTGCTGTTAGGTATTTGTGCATATTTCAACATGAAGTTTATATGTGCAACTTTCCCACAGCAATGCAAGCTTGCCAGGGTCATTCCTTCAATGCGGCCACAAGCTTGAGATTCACTGCAGGAGAGTAATGGCAAGTACCCGGATGAGAGTCGGTGAACAGGCTTGGAGGATGTTAGAGAGAATTGAGAGTCCATATTGAAGTACTTTGTCCTGCCAGTGAAATGAGCTCTAAAGTAATCCTCTTTTTAAATTGATGGGGAACTTTGGTTTTTCCTTTTTTTTTTTTTTTTTTTTTTTTTTTTTGACATTGTAGACCAGTCAAGATCTCTTAGCACCTCCTCTCACTTTGGAAAGAGCCTTGCCTGGAGAGATCTTTGTATGTTTCCCTAACTGTTCACAACAAATGATGATACAATGTTTCAGGAACAGATAAAACAGTGTCATGAGAAATCAGAATGGAGCCAAAGCCAGAAACCTAAGCATATTCAGGACATAAGAAAATAAGTGCTTGTATACAGGTGAAAGATACTGGTCTTTCAAACATGCTGTCTTCAGCATTTCTTGGAAATGGCTGTTGCTTAGATACAAAGTCACCATAATATTTTGGCATGAAGAAAGTCTCTGCAGATCTCATGTTGGTATCCTTTATGGGGTAGCTGATTAATTTGGAGAAATGTCATTTAGTTTGGGTGAGGTACAAAACATGATTTATAATTTTGTTATTTTGGCTCCTCAAATCTGCAGCCCAATTGTGCAACAAATTCAGCAAAATTGGGTGTGATTTTAGTCTTAAAAATAAAACAGATTCAGCTCTTACTTTATTCCTGGGCAGCCCTGGAGAATAAATGAAACCATTTTCAGAGTTTTGAGAATGTAACTTCTTTTCATGAACCCATCACTTTTGAAGTAATTTTAGAATTTTTAACTTTGGATATTTTTGCTACTCTTACCTTCCAGGGTATTTATTTTTAGTTTTGAGAAAAGTAAAATTAAGTCATGAAATTTGAGTCCATTTATAAACAGAATAAAAAATTACCCCTGTAATGTGGGGATTATACCTTTCAGTTATCACTTGGAAGGTTTTCTCCTCTATTCATATATTTATGATAGTTAGTTTGAGCCCTTTTGTTAAGAAAATATTCCCCACTATTTGAGAAGTCTAAAATAAAGCAAATCCTTAAAGCAAACAGAAAAGAAGATATTGACAATATTATCTTTGGTTTTTGTTGGTGACTTTATAGTGATTTTAATTTAGAGTTGGTTTCTGAAAAACAAGACTTAAATGCCACTGTGGTGATAGAAATGACAGAAATGTATCTTCTGCAGAGAAATATGTATTTCAATTTTATCCTTCTTAATATTCACCAAAAAAGAGTAGGTTGGTCTTATTATTATCACCATTATTGCTATTTTACTGATAAGATCAATACTGAAATTTGAGACATAAAATATACTTTTCAGTGGGGTTTGTCTGCTTTCAGTAATGATGAGCAAGACAATTTGAATAAACCATATTGTTAAGAACAAGTAAAAACAAGTTAGATGAAATAGAAATAATAATAATTTTAAAAACCTTTAAAACCATTAAAACTTTTGCTGTGGCTGGGCATGGTGACTCACGCCTGTAATCCCAGCACTTTGGAAGGGTGAGGTGGGCAGAGCACCTGAGGTTGGGAGTTTGAGACCAGCCTGACCAACATGGAGAAACCCCATCTCTAATAAAAATATAAAATTAGTTGGGTGTGGTGGTGCGCACCTGTAATTTCAGCAATTCGGGAGGCTGAGGCAGGAGAATCACTTGAACCCAGGAGGCGGAGGTTGCTGTGAGCTGAGATTACACCATTCCACTCCAGCCTGAGCAACAGGGGCAACACTGTCTCAAAAAAAAACCCATAAAGCAAACAAACAAAACTTTTGCTATGAGAGCATTTGCTGATCCAGCGAAAAAGCAGAAAAACAATGAGATCTTGGCAGAATCCCAGGACAAGGGTAACAAAAGTCACAGTCCACCCAACGTGAAAAATCTGATCCACCCCCACTCATATTTAAAGGTAGGACCCCAGTCTTAAAGTAAGCCACAAGTAAACCAACACTCCGGCTGACTCAAGAGATCAGCTTCTCTTCTCCTGACATCTAAGGAACCTCAAGATTCAACTAGGATTAAGGTGGCCCCCACACAACCAGTAGAAGCAAATAAACATTCTCTTTGAAGGAAGGTAAACCATCTTAGGACTCAGATTATGTCAACAACTTAAAAAATAAATACTATGGTCAAAGATAGGAGGATACCTAAAGAAATAATATGGCATGATCAATAATCGGCAGAAACTACAGAAAACAGAGTCAACAGTGACTTCTGGTGTTAGAATTATCAGACACATTATAAAGTAACCAGGCTTAATACATCTGAAGAAGTAAAAACTGAGCTTAATATATATAAGCATCTAAAGAAAACTGTAAAAAGTGACATTATGGAAATAAATAAGATCTGGAAATTACGGAATTTTAGACTGTTCAATTAGACTATAAACCATTTTATTAAAAAACTGAAGCATATATACTCTTTTCAAGCACATACAGAACATTGACAAAATTTGTTTACATATATTGGACAATAAAGTCTCAAAATATTGTACAGTCACAGGGAGTGTATCCCAACAATTACGTTAGAAGGTAATTTCAAAGAAAGAAAGACCAGGAAATCTCTCTCTGTTTTAAAATAAAGAAATGTATTTACCCATAACCAATGAGTCAAAGAAGAAGGCGTAATGGATACTTGAAAATATTTTAAACAGAATGTTAATAAAAATACCGCATAATCAAACTCATGGGACGCAGTTAAAGGCAGGATTAGAGAAAAACTTATATCCTCAAGGTGAATATGTAAGATAAAAGAAAGTCACAAAAGTAATGAACTAAGCATCTTTCCAGGAAATTAGAAAAAGAACAGCAAAACAAACCCAAAGAAGCAAAAGAAAGTATATTTGATATTGATTTTTTTGTAGATTCCCCTCAGCAAATTAAGAAAGTTACATCTTATTCTACTTTACGATAGTACTTCATCGTGAATGGATGTTGAAATGCATCAAACATTTTTCTGCATCTATTAACATTGTTTATAAGGAATTTTTCCTTTGATATGTGAATGTGGCTAATCACAGCAACAGATTTTTTTTTCTTTAATGTTGAAACAACCCTGCGTTCCTCAGATGAATTCAATTTGGTCATCATTTCTTCCTTTTGAACATGGCTAGATTACATTTGCCAATGTTTTATTTATAATTTTTGCATTTATGTTTATAGATAGGCTCAGTCTGTTATATTTTTCATCTTGTTTTACTACCCACATTGAATTTTGGCATCAAGGTGTTGCTAGAATTATAAGATGAATTGAGGACTCTGTCGCTTTTTTCCTTATCTAAAGAGTTTGATAAACGTATAAGCATTTTTTCCTTGAATATTTTGTGAAATTGTCTAGTGAAGGAAGTTAAATGGCCTTCCTTGGATTATTATTGCGGAGAGAGTTTGGATTACTAATTCAAGTTCATTGGTGGTTATATTACTGTTTATTCCTCTTATTTCTTCTTAAATCAGTTTTAAGAAGGTGTACTTTCTAGAAATTTGTCCCTTTCATCTAAATTGTCAAATGTATTGACAGAAGGTTGCTAACAATATTCTTCTATGTTTAATATCTGCAGATATCAAATGATGTTTATTTATTCATTTTTATATAATCTCTCTTAATCTTTACAAATAAAGCTATGATAAATGCTATGATTACTTCCGCTCTGTAGTTGAGGGAACTGAGTAGGTAGAGAAAGTGAAGCCATCTCTCTATAAAATGAGTAGATCACAGATTTGAATCCAGGCAGCTAGGCTTCCTTTCCTTAGTTAGGAAACTAACCATTATGTTATACTTTTCCCATCACAGTAATGATGACAATGACACTTCAAAGACCAAGGAATCTACAGTTTTGGTAACACATGGGCTTTATATAATTTTATATTTTTGTTACTGTTTTACAAAATGTTCACTAAACTAGTTGGACCTGGTTCTAAAGAGTCAACATTTAATCTATCCCTGGATGGGCAAGTTTTTTGTTTTTTGTTTTTTTTCTCACTACAGTAATTGCTTTAATCGAAGCTTGTAGTAAGGCAGCTTTACCAGATTAAATTGCAGGCTTTTGTTTACAAAAGGACTCTATAAAACCCAGACTCACTCTTGGAATTAACAAGCAATACATCTCCACTGCTAAGACTCTAGGCCAAGCCACCCCAATTTCTTGTGTAAGATACTTACAATTGGTCTTCCTTTGATCAACTTTCTACAGAAAAGTCATCATTTTGTTTTAAAAACATACATTAGACCATGCTATATAATTTCCTTTATTATAGACCTTCCTTTGGGGATAATATTTTCAGATTTACTACGATGCTTTCTTTTTTCTTTTATTACCAAGGAAACAGCCTTGCTGTGGCCTGCTGCAGACACCCAACCCTTGAGGAGTTATTAGGACTTATTACAGAAGAAACTAGCTGGGCTGAGGAAGTGAGACAAGGAAGGGAAGGAGGCCGTTGCAGGCTTCATTAATGAGCTGTTACTATGTGGGCAGCTGGGGCTCCAGCCCATTGGAGGGCTTGCTTCTGGGACACTACATGTAATCTGCTCCAGAGTTGTCCTACTCGAGTGGGGTTGGATTGGTTATTTATCCACCCACTCTTAACTGACATACTGAGATCTTCTTGTGGGGGAATGAACTTCCTAGCACTTCAGTCCTGTCGTGCACATAGACCAAGCATTCCTCTGTGATTAGAGAATACTCTCTACAAGAGAGTCACAGGTGCTTGCAGCAAAAAGCCATAAGCCTGTAAGGGAACAGCAGATGTCAAGAAAATACGGGTGAAGCACCAACACTTGCATTGCTGTGGTCAAATTCTGTCCCATCTCAAGTTCACTCTGTCTGATAACTGATTCTTCACAGTGGAGTTCAGCCACAATTTCTTTAAAACACAACAAAACAAACTTCAGTAGGAGGATTAATGGGACCAGCTACAGCCCCTGCTGCTTCAATCGATGCCAAGGACATAATAGACATTTATTGCCCTCTTCTACTGTCCACTCTAGACACCCCTAATGCTCATTGAGCACTTCTGCTTATGTTTCTTGTGCAATTGGTGGCCCAGACATTGATACTGGAGCTTCTGAGCCACTGGTTACTGTGCGCTGGTCATGCCATGATTGCTGACTGCCCATTCATGATTATTACTGGACACAGAAGCAAAAAAGCTGTCCCTGAGTCCTTGATATACTCCTCTGTGCCAGCTTTAACCAGCAGCAACCATAGATTCTAATGATAATCAAGGTCGATTATGCTCATAGATCCTGATGATAATCAAGGTCGATCATGCTCATAGATCCTGATGATAATCAAGGTCGATCATGCTCATAGATCCTGATGGTAATCAAGGTCGATCATGCTCATAGATCCTGATGATAATCAAGGTCGATCATGCTCATAGATCCTAATGATAATCAAGGTCGATTATGGTCATAGATCCTAATAATAAGGTCGATTATGCTCACCAACATGACCATTCATTTCTCTGCCTGTGCGTATATTGGTATGAGAGCCCAAAATGACCGATGACACTCACTAATTTGGTGTTAAAGGGTTTAATGGAATTTTTAATGTGAAGTCTCAGTCTTTGGAATCAGAACTTTTTATCAAGATGATTATAAAATCACAGGGATAGAAAAGACAAATTTCTCCAAGTGTACCATTGAGAGTGATTACAGGAAAGGCCCCTCTAACCTAACCTCTTGGTTCCTGGACCCATGTAGTCTAGCCAGCTATCATGAATAATGCATCATCAATTGGTCATACAATACTTTAAAACTTAGGTTGTATCTCAAATGAGCATCTTTCATTCCAATCATCTGGAGTGTCTCAGCTATTCCAAGCTCATGGCCCAGCTGTTCCTTGGGAGGCCATCCAGCTTTCTGTCAGCCTGGTGGTTTCTGAGTGATGTGGTGTAGAGTAAGGTTGGTCAATCTCACGGTCATGTACCCATCATCACATCTACTTTGCTGCCTTTGAGTGACTGCGTGATTGAGCTGCTGGCATTGACATTAACTCATACTTTATGCTCATTCTCACAGGATTTTCTAATACATTATTCACCAAACTTCTATGTCTCTGTTCTTTATTCTTGTACTTCTTGATCTCTAACCCAGTCAAGTTATTCATCAATGTTCAAGAGACCTTTCCTTGGACCACTCCTTCCACACAAATGTGATGGTCAGAATGTCCCTGTCCACTGAGAGGATTTCCCCTCTTCACTGTATATCAGGGAAACTCTTGAGTAAAGCTATAGTTTGTAAGCAGTCCACCTTTTAAACCCACATAGCTGTGAAGTGAGGGAAAGACCCTAGTATGGTGGAGATCACATATCTCCACATGCATGGGTTTTCAGCCTACCTGTGCTTTCCAGACCTGCTCAATCCCAAACATACAATTTTCATTGAATGACAGATTGCTGCTGAGCCTTGCAAAGCCTATAGCTTGTTGGCAGTGATGATACCCTATTCATGATGTACAGCATCTGTCACATAATCTAATGCTCCATACTAGGCACTCAATCTCTATTAAGCATATACCAGTAAGAGTTCAAGAGCTACTTTTTGAATTGCAAAACGTTCTCTGATGCAGATGGCATTATCTTGCTCCAGAAACCTTGGGTTCCAACTGAGCCTCTACTCTAAGATTTGCCCGAGACTCCACATGGTGTCGTTTTCAACTATTGATAGTTGTAGCACTATTGGATCTGCTGGATCATATGGTCCAAGTCGTAGGGATGCTTATACTGCAGAGCTATTTCTTGCTCTGGGCCCACTCAAAGCTTGCAGCTGTCTGAATCATCCAATAAATGGGTTAGAGGAGGAGTTCCAAGTATAATATATAATATCTCCAAATTCCAAAAATGCTTACCAAACATTGTGCCTCTTTCTTTGTGGTAGGAGGTGCAATGTGTAATAGCTTGTCTTTACCTTAAAGGGGATGTCCTGGCATGCTCCAGACCTCACAGTTCCTGGAAACTTTACTAAATCTTTGTGTGCCTTTTTTTTAATCTCCTTCCTGCTGGCATGCATGGTTCTTTCCAGAGCATAGGAAAGAATGACCATTTCCTGCTCCACAGGTCTGATTAACATGATATCAATATACTTTACCAGCATGATTTTCTGTAGACTGTCCAGATGAGTAAAGTGCCTTGGGACCATATCGTGACAAAGATCAGAAGAGGTAGAGATGGTAAATATATAAAATTATCTGCCCTAGGTTATTGTGAACTGCCTTTGATCCCTCTTCTCAATGGGCATAGGAAAGAATGCATTTGCTAAATCAGTATCCACATACCAAGTGAAAGAGGCTATTTGATATAGTTCTAAATCTAGTAGAGATATCACATCCAGCACAACAACTGTAATTGGGACTATCATTTGGCTAAGTTTGTGCTATCCCCTCATCAGCTACCATGATCCATCTGGTTTTTTCAAGAACCATATGGTTGAATTAAATGGAGATATGATGAGAACCACCATGTCTGCATGTTTTAAAACTTTGAGAGTGGTGCTATTCTCAGGTATAATCCCTCTGATGCAGCATCACTTTGGATTTGTTATCTTTGGTGAGGGAGAGAGACAGTTTCAGGGACTCCCACTTGGCCTTGCCTACCTTTATGACTCTATTCATAGGTCAGGAAACCAATATGAAGGTACTCCCAGATGCTGTGTATATCTGTCCCTATTATGCAATCTAGGACCAAGGAAACAGACTCAGGGTAGACTCATGTGACATGGACTTTGACCAGGACTCCATTTGTCTCCTGACATCTGTAAATTTCAACTCTAACAAGGTGTCATGATGGTATTAGGGGCTTAATGGCAACCTAAGAGTAGCTGTTGATCTGTATCCATATCCTTAATCAAAAGCTGTTAAAAGATCTAGACGTGTCCCTTTCCACAGTTTATATTTACCCTGAAAAACAGCTATCGATTCTTTGGGGAAAAAATTGGAGCAAGAGCTACGGATAATCCTTCTGTTATGTTGCAGGATCTTACCTCCAGGACACCCCCCCCCCAACAACTCCTCAAATCTATGGATCTCAGTCTATTACCCTCAGTATATACTTCCAGCAGGAACACTGACTTTCTTTGGAAAGAAAAATATTATTCACAAAAAGAGCTATAGGGTCTAGAAAATATGGAACAGCAGGAAACTTCTGGTTCCTGGTGAGTAACATCTTTCTTCCCAGAGAAGGGTCAATACTTCTCACTTGTGACATGCAGAAACTTGAGCCTGGGCACTGGTCTAGAATCAAAGAGGGGAAGTGGGGCCATATCCTCAGGAAGAAAAGTATTATATTGTAAGACATTTGTAAGGATAAGCATGTCCATAGTCTCCAGATAATGAGAGGTTACTCTCCTCTAACAAGAAGGAGGAAGTAGGCTTTTATGCAAATTCAAGTAAATCTGGGAGATTTAAGGTTCTCAAGTTTATCTACCCAAAGCTCCCCATTCCAGGTCTCAATGTCCCACCTCTTATTTATTTATTTATTTTTAAGACGGGGTTTCACCATGTTTGTCAGGCTGGTCTTGAACTCCCAACCTCAGGTGATCTGCCCGCCTTAGCCTCCAAAGTGCTTGGATTACAGGCGTGAGCCTCCACACTTGGCCATCCCACCTCTTCTATATCAGACATCACACTTTAGTGTAGGTGATTTATATCTCTACCACCGTTATAACCAAATATTGTGTCTGATTATTCATTACAGTTTGTCTTCAGGACACAGGAGATGTGGGTCCTTTGTGTAGACTTCTGTCTTTCACACTACAGCTTGGAGTGATAGCTGTCATTTTATTCCTTCAGGGATTCTGTGATCATTAACAAAGATAAGCAATGCAATTATCCTTAAAATAATAAGAATAATTTTTTGAGACAGAGTCTTGTTCTGTTGCCCAGGCTGGAGTGCAGTGGCGCAATCACAGCTCACTGCAACCTCCACCTCTCAGGTTCAAGCGATTCTCATGCCTCAGTCTCACAAGTAGCTGGGATTACAGGCATGCACCATCATGTCTGACTAATTTTTGTAATTTTAATAGAGACAGAGTTTAGCCATGTTGTCTAGGCTGGTCTTGAACTCCTGGCCTCAACTGATTGGCCCACCTCAGCCTCCCAAAATGCTGGGACTACAGGTGTGAGCCACCATGCCTTATAATGATCATTGCCTACATAAACCTCAAGAGCTAGAACTATTACAGAAAGCGATGTATCCCCTTTAATCTCTGCCCCATCTCAATCTACCAAAGGTAAGAGTCTATTTGTGATACTGTATGCCATCAGAAATGGGGAACTTGCTGCCATCTGTTTGGTAAGCAAATGAATGCCAGAATCTCATTATGAAGATCTTTTAGGACCACTTCTGAGACCATCTGTTTTAGGTAAATGTAACAATTAATTTTTGCTGCATTATGAATCATCCCAATACTTAGTGGCTTTGAAAAGTAACTTTTTTTTTTCTTTTTTTTTTTTTAAGCTCTCAAGATTATATAGGTTGGCAATTTAGGCAGGGCTTACTGGGTTGGTTCTTCTGGTTTTGGCTGGGTTATCCATATGTCTATGGTTGGCAATGAGTCAGTTGCAGATTAGCTTTGCTGATGGCTAAGTCTTCTTACAGTCAGGAACTGAAATGACTTGCACTGGCCCACATATTATCTCATTATTCTGCAGGTTAGTCTAGGCTTTTTAACACACAGAGGCTGAGTCCCAAGAGAGCAAGCAGAATCATGTAACAATCATTTAGGCCTCAGCTCATATCACTTGCCACTGTCACTTCTATTGCTTTCTCTAAAGTAAAACAACTCACAAGATCAGCCCAGATTCCAGGAATGGAGAAATGAGGTTCATCTCTTTATGGGAGAAGCTGCAAATTCACATTGCAAGTACAGTGAGGGCAAAATTGCAGCCACTTTTGCCACCAGTTTATCAGAGTTGTATACCCCCAGAAGCGGAACCAGATGAAGAACTGATTGTAAGTAGTTAATATGAGAGGTGATTCTAAGGCCACCAATAAAGGTTCATATTGTAAGGCAGGGCATGGAGGAGAGGGGAGTCTGCACAGGGCGTGTTCATAAAAAGATTATCACTGTGGGAAAGTGAACTCAATGCCACTGGTGGCCTCTGGGAACCTATACAGAACCTGTGTGAGAACCGCCCATAGGAGGGAAAGGAAACAGGTATTGATAGGCCAATTCCTCTCTGTCATCAGTTGAGGGCTGTCCCTGCAGGCTTTGACTCCCTAGGACTTCCAGCCTATCGCTAGCTGTCCATACTTGCTTCGTGAATCCCAGATTGCTGCAGTATGGACCTCTGTGTGTAAGGGAGTGGTGAGTGCCGGGGGATAGGGACTGAGCACTAATGACAAGGTGAGAACAGAAAAATGACCACAGGATTTGGTCACCTGATGGTCAGTGAGGAACTTGGCCAGAGCAGTTTCATTAGAGTGGTGGAAACAGGTATGTTTAAAGCAGGTTCAAGAAAGAAGGGGAGGAGAGGTGGAAAAATAAAAAGTAAAAATCTTGTTAGTGGACTTCTGCAGTGAGGGAGAGTAGAGAAATGTAATGGGATGGAATCTGGAAGGGGAGGGAAGGCAAAAGGAGGGTATTCTTTAAAAATTGAGAGATACAGTAGGCAAATTGCATGCAGATAGGAATGATTCGGCAGAGATGGAAAATGTACTGCTACAAGAGGAGAACGGGCAACTCAGGGAGTGTTGCCACTGGGGCGTGGGCAGGTGGTAGTTTAGACAGAGCAGGCAGAAGTCCTTCATGTTACTAAATATCACATCCTCAAGGAGGCCTTTCCTGATATGCAATATAAAGGAGCTCTTGTTCATGTCACCCTGTCCCATGTTGCTCTTTGCAGTTATCTCTATCTGAAATTATGTTGTTCATTTTTTTTTTATTGGCTTACTATAATATGAGCCCCACAAGAGCAAGGATCTTATTCAAATGCTTAGTCACATCCCCATTGCTTTGAACTAGACTGGATATTTTGGACACAAATATTTGTTGCATGAATTAATGAACTGTTGAATGAATGAAAGAAAATAGCTTACTGGTGTCTTCTTCATATGATGGAACAGTTTTTCTGTAACAGGGTCAATTCTATCAGCTTTGGTCCCTGACTAAGTGTAAGAGATGTCAGTCACGCTGTGTACCTGAATGACGATGGATCACATCTTTATGCACACTGCAGGGTCAACCACTTCCTTTAATTAGGAAATTCCACTTTTCAAATTGGGATCTTGGCAAAAGCAGTTTCAGTGGAGTGATGGTGACAGAAGCCTGTTTGAAGCGGGAGAAAAAAAAAATGATCAGAAGTCCTTTGCCAATGAATAGAGAAGGTCACTCCACTAATCCCACCCAGTTTGCCTTCCCTCTAAAATTCACCTGTTTCTCCATCTAATCCCTAACTCTCCCCAGCGTTGTCTTCAGCAAGTAACTCAATTCTGGCCTAAGTGAAAATCAATCCATTAATGATTGATTGATTGCCTTGGGTTCTTTTTTTTCTGGTTACTATGTTTATTAACCTTCCTGAGCAGCAGCAATTTCAATGCTTGTCTCTGAAGGGTAGTGGTACAAGAGGGAAAACCAGTCTCTCCTCCAGCTACGTGCCTGTGAACTCTCTGTGGGCGTGTGACATTACAAAAATAGAAGTGGCAGAGCAGTACTCTCAGTTGCTTAGAATTGCAACAGAGTGAAACGTAAAATTTGCTTTTGCAGCTTTTCTTTACAAAATGGTTCCCATTTGAATCATGACTGTTTTTCACTGTTTTTTCTTTCTTTTTAAAATCCATATTGGCTACTGAATAACAAGGTCAAGTTTGTTAACTCTGGTGGAATTGGCTGTGAGGTTGGCCAGTCCTCACTACCGTGTGAGCAGGTGCCCACCCTCCTGTTGAGAGCCTGCTCAATCACAAGGGCTGAAATGAATAGCATTTTGGGATGATTGACACTTAGTTGTGGACATTATTTTGATTTTCAAGTCCAATATTTTCCACTTTAATTCGTGTTCAAAACAGTCACTGGTGGTTCCAAGGAATTTAGCTTCTGATTATGGTATATGAATCAGCATTTGCTATCAGTTCAAGATTTGGCACAATGTTGCTTTTTAATTTGATTAGGGTTTATAGTTTAAATCTAAACATTAGTATTGAAATGGAGTTTGCCTAACTAACGTAATGGCCAAATAGCTACTTGCCACATGTAAAAGTTTGATCTAATGTTTATTCCATTCTGGAGATTAATGCTATTAATTCTTGATTATGTAGATGTGGATTATAAATATCAAATCCTCTCTTTTCAGATTGTTGTCAGTAAATTATATTACAAAAACAAAGTTCACAGAAGATGAGTTACCAGATATACATAAAGTCTTGGTTTCCAGTGTACATATTTGGAACATTCATTATGGTTCACAAGTGCTTGAATATTGCTTGGTCTAAATAAAGGATAAAGGAGGTGGCATTGTATGAGTAGAGAATATGACCTTGAATTCAAGGTCCAATCCCCTCACTGATTAGCTCTGTGCTTTTGGACAAGTAATATTCATAATCTCCCATTCTGAGCAAGCTCGTTTGCTCATCATAAAACAAGGCATAATCTAAATATATGTCCTTTATACTTTTCAGGATTATTGTGAATTGATGGTAGAAACTGTCCTATTCAATTTGTAGCCAATTGTTACAATGTTATGTAGTTGTTTAATAAAAATATATTATGCTAAATGAACCTGAAGATACATTGAAAACTGTAAAGAAATATACACATATAAATGGAATCGCAAAACATGTTTAATTGTCTAAGTCGTTTCTATTTTTTCCTTCTCCTGTTTATCTGCTTTTTCCTTTTCCTACTCTGACTACTTTCACTCTTTCTCCTCCTCTTCTTCCCCTTCTTCTTCTTGTTATCATAGAGAATGAAAGAAAGGGTATTTTTTCCAGAGAAGCCTAAGGGTTTGCTCCCTGATATCCCGCGCAAGTGTAATTCATGGCTAATGCAACTCATCCTGCTGGCTTTCTTAATTGTTTATTCATTCACCCAATCATTTTTGTTCACCAAACATTTTTGAGCATCTCTAAGGTACAGGTCTTGCTCTCTGGTTGATGTTAAGAGATCAAGATTTGGCCCACATCTGCAAACAGATTTGTTTTGAAGACAGGTCAGGAGAGTTGCTTAACTTTGGTCATACGCCATAGCCTAGCTATTTAATCACAGAAAGAAAAAAGTGAAATAGAAATTACTTTCCCTGACCCACATGTCCACAGGATTAGGAAACCAGGAGAAAAGAGTGGACTTTTCTCTTTCCGTGGCAATGGGCCCAATCAGAAAGGCAGGAGACATACATAGAAAATCTAGATAGTAGAATGCTGACCTCCTGCAGGGGATCTGTGGCTATGGAGGGAAAGGGCACCGCCGAGATGACTGCACATTGTGGGGGGTGGGAAGAATAAATATTTAAGATTGTTTTGTTGATAAGACACTAAGATGCCATTGAATACTTATTGAAACAGTATTGGTTCATTGAGGGTAAAGAGTTTTGAATCTTTTTTTTTTTTTTTTTCAAATATCTCCATCTACAAACATACAAATCCACAAATGCTTAGAACTGGGAGGGATGTGCCAGGGAATGCCACCAAAGGGAAGGAAGAGGCGACTTCCTAATGATGAAAATAATAACAATGATGAAAAAAAGAACTGGTAGATATGGTAGATATTGAATAATTCCTGTGGACCAGGGACTGTCCTAACTGCTTAATATGTATTATTTTCATTAATTCTCAGAACAAGTATGTGAGGAGCACAAAGTTTATAAAGATGAGAAAAATGAGGCAACAAAGTTAAGGAAATTGCCTAAGATCACATGGTTGATGAACTGAGATTTGAGAATGTTTATGGGACTCCAAAGCCTGGACATTTAATAATTACACTGTGTTACATCCAGGGAGATCTTGACACTCCAGCCGGTCAAAAATTGATTCTTTTGGCTACCACGTTACCTATATTCTTATGAGATTCAGTTCTGCCATGTGACTGCATCTCTAAACACAAAACCCAAGCATGTAATAAAGGAGCACTGCAACAGTGAAGTATGTGAGGGAAGCCAATGGTGCCTGCAATTCTTCCCCTGCATCTTGTGATAGAGTAGACATTGCCAGGACAGCGGCTACCATCAGGATGTGCAATTCCACTGAGAAAATAGAGTTATTGTGGTCATACTGTGTTGACAGACCACTCAGAGAAAGCAGAGAAGGCACATTTTACAGATGAGCGAGAATTTCATTCATTCATTCATTTGTTCAAGAAATATTTATTGAGGGCCTACCATGTGAAAAGTATCTTTCACCTAGCAGTGAAATATATGGTCTCAACCATGACAGGATTTGCAGAGAAAAACAGATCAGAAAATCCATGTCACGCCTGTGCTTGAATAACATGCTCTGGGTGCCATTAGCAAGCCAAGAGGAACATCAGACACCGGCTTGAATTTAGGAGAAAGGAGAGGGAAAAATAAGTAGGAGTTACCCAGAAAAACTCAAGGGATGTCTGTGGGAAGCCTCGTGGGTGTCTCGCACGGGCAATAGGAGTTTACCAGTTTTAAAAACGTCTCAGTCGTTGGGTGACTTGCAGAACTGAAACACGATGCTGCAAACGTGTGAGCTTCAGTCTCCAAAGGGCTTAGGTGAGACCCTCACATTTAGGTAAGACTTGTGGTGGCTTACACACTGTTTTTGCACTATCATCTTATGCGATCTTCTTTGAGACAAATATCATCCTGATGAGGATGTTGCGTGACTTGCCCACGTTCCCACGGTTCTGATAGGTGGGGCTACAATTCAAACCCTCATCCTTCACTCCAAGGCGCCTTCTCTGTACCACATGACCTCCCTCCAACTGGAGCAAAAGTTTGTCAAGAAGCCCAAGGCTTCTGAAGGGTTCCCTGAAGAAAAAGTATGCTATACTGGGTCTGGGTGGCTGCTAGGCATCAGGAGCTGGGACAGTTGGTGGGAGGCAAGTGTGGAGGGCTTGGTGAGGAGGACAGCGGTGGCAGGAACAGGAAGGCAGGGATGGATTTAGCATCTAAGAGGTCAGAGGGTCAGGTCAAAGGTACAGTGACAGGGTTGTGTGACTTTCATCCTCATTGGAAAAGTTTGAGTTCGTTGCTTCTGTTGGTCCCACAGGTGTTGACAAATCCTCCAGAGCTTATCAACTGTCCCACTGCCCCCACCAGCTAAGTTGGAGTCTCTTCTGACCAACCAAAATGAGCCTGAGCTATAAACAGCTAACCTATCTCTGATGGTGCCAAGGTGCTGATTTGAGTCTTGTCCATACCTTCCCTAACACAGTACACATTTACAGTATTACAATTGCCTGTTGCCTTCACTCCTCAAGTTCTCCAAGTGCAGTAGCTGGCATGGTGTGGGCATTGCTGAATTTTATACCTGATTAAAACAGGACTAGAGAAGCCCAGCCTCATGTATTAATTCTTCTTAATTTCAAAAGCATGTGTTGGTGAATTCTGGGTGTCCAGGACATCAGGAGAGTTGCATCCAATATGGATCCTGGATTAGACTGCAGACAGTCTATGCCAAGGGAAATGATTTGCAAACAACTGGCCTTTAGGTGTTGCACTTATTCTTAAGCAATTGAAAAATTTGGAAATATGTACAGTCATTTGTGGAAACAAAACACACCAGGAGTAGATCATTGTCTTATATGTAGCCTGACACAGATGCAGTATCACTGAGCTGAGTGATAATTGAGGGTGTACTGGCAATGGCTTACAGTCTGATTATTTTAACATATATATTATATTATATTATATCATATTATATATATATATTTATATATATATTATATACATATACACATATATTACATCTCTCTCTTTTTAAGATCCTCAAAAGACTTTTAAAAAATGCCTTTAGGAGTTGAAGAATGAAGCTATGAGGGTGTAACTGTGAAAACATATTTGGTCTTTTAGGTGGGAAATACCCTTTGAAGTCATTCTGCCAAGAGAAGCCACCCAGCTAACCGTGTGTGGGGCCAGAGGACCTTGATGACTAAAATGAAAACCTAATCTCTTTCTGGAGCCTTATGGAATCTGTGTTCTAGAGAGAGTGATTTCATGCCCTTGCTTGACATGACCAGAATAGCATGACCAGCAAGGCAGAATGGCATGACCAGCCAAGGAGAGTCTTCAGATGGAACTCACTCTGCAAGGAGAGGGTGCCAAGGACTCCCCACTCTAAGAAAAATGTTGGTGATCCTCTGGCTTCTTTATCCAGAGCTCAGCAATAAATCCCAGACCTGGTTTCCTCTCTGTTTTGTGACATGATGCTTGTTTTACATTCTCTGAAGCCTCAGTATATCTCTTTCTCTCATGGACAGCACATTTTCTCTGCAGTGAAGTAGGAGCCAGCCTCCCCGGAGGCCTGACTCTCCAAGTGCGGGAGGGGCCATGGAGATATGGTGGCAGGGAGTGGCATCTGCCCTCTTGGGAGCTGCAAAAGCTGCCTCCCCCTCAGGCTGGCTCCAGTGAGATATTTTATAATGATGCTGTGAAGGAATGATTTGCAAAGCTCTCAGAGGTGCTGAGGAGCTGAGAAAAGCTGGCAGAAGCTAGGAAGAGATCTGAGGGCCGCCCAAAAGGATTTGGAGGGTTGTCGGGTGCAAGGAGGAAGAGGGCAGGAATTGAGGATTCCTGGATGGTTGAACAGGGAGCGGGCCTCAAGGTCACCTAGCTTAGCTGCCTCATTTGACGGATGAAATTACAAGGTGGGAGTGGGGCATTTACCTGGGATCAAAGTATGGAAATGATAGAAAAACTAGTTTCACTTAATATTCTTTCAATGAGGCTGTTATCATAAAAAGGAATGGGCACCCCATAGAACAAAGAACTCCTCTTCATTGCCAAAATATAAATAGTAGTTCAGTATCATCGACAAAAGGGTCTGCAACAACATTGTCCAATAGAAATATCATATAAGCTGGGAATATAATTTAAAAATCTCCACAAGTCACATTTAAAAAGCAGAAAGAAACAGGTGAAGTTAACTTTAATAATGTATTTTATTTAACTCAATACACCCAAAATATTATTGTTTCAACATATAACCAATATTTAATATAAAATTATTAATAAAATATTTTACATCCTAGGACTGAAATCCAATGTTGCTTTGATACTTAGAGCACATCTCAGTTCAGACTAGTCACATTTCAAGTGCTTAATAGCTTTCTGTGCCATAAAAGAGAAATAGGATTAGATTTCTGATGTTGTTTTATTCCCTGAAAATAGATTTATCTCTATTCATTCAACAAGTATGTATTAAGCGTCTCCTTTATTTAGGCAACAAGCTAAAGTCTTCAACAAGGATGGCTCAGCTGGAGTTTAAGAATGTCTTAATGGCCAGGTGCAGTGGCTCATGCCTGCAATCCCAGCACTTTGGGAGGCCGAGGTGGGCAGATCACGAGGTGAGGAGTTCGAGACCAGCCTGATCAATATGGTGAGATGCCGTCTCTACTGAAAATACAAAAATTAGCCAGGCTTGGTGGTGTGTGCCTGTAATCCCAGCTACTCAAGAGGCTGAGGCAGGAGAATCACTTGAACACAAGAGGTGGAGGTTGCAGTGAGCCGAGATCACGTCTCTGTATTCCAACCTGGGCAACAGAGTGAAACTCCCTCTCAAA
>NW_016107358.1:8841934-8859278 GCF_001604975.1 Cebus imitator
AAAAAAAAAAAAAAAAAAAAAAAAAAAAACTGGAGGAAGCATGCCCACATTGAATAGAACTACCTTGCATTCTTTCATTTATTTGTTGTTGTTGAGGAAAAGGTGATAATTATGAATTTATTTATTAATTGGACATAGAAATTTATATTTGACCAAAATGAGCCTCTCCCTCACTTGTGATGGCTGCTACCCCAGGCCCATGCCTCCATGATCAGCTTTTGCCAGTCTCATTTTGACCAATCACAAACTCTACTCTGCATGCTTTCTTCAGAACTTTTAGTGTTTGCTGACGTGCTGACATCGAGAAACGGATGGCTGCAGAAATGTGCGTATTAGTACTGAAGCAGGGAAATGAGAGGGAAGGCTTGTCTAATGGGTACCATAAGGATTTGAGCTTAGCAATTCTGCAAATAACAGACAATATAATTTCCAGTTGAAAACAATTCAGCAGAGATTTAGGAAATAAGGGTCCAGCAAGAAGTATGGACTCAGGACTCAGGGGTCCTTTCTCCACAGGGAAGTGAGGGTTGAAATCATGGGAGTGAATGAGATATCAGACAGAAGACAGGGAGAGAGATGCTCAGATGGGCCAGTGCTCAGCCATGGGGAACACACTACTTTTACAGAGAGAAAGAACCTTTAATTCAACTCCACTTATCATTATTTGAGTGTTTATTATGTGCCAGGTGCATTGTTAGGTATAGGAATTAGGGGCGCAAAAGGCAGTCACACTTCCTGCTGTCATGGAACGTATAGTCAAAATTTACTGAAAAATTCAGGACATCTGAGGCATGGAGAGAATCTACTCATTTCCACCTTAGTGTTACAGTGCTATGGTAGCCCAGCTCTGGGATGGCCCCTCCAGGGTGAACAACAGTGTTTCCTATTCTGGGGAGGCACTAAATCAGAATGCCCTGTGACAACCCTTGGGGACGTGAGGACTGACACCATGCGCCACCCCCACCCTTAATTAACTGCATCCACAAACAGCACAACGTGGATATCCATCTCCTTGTTATGAGCCATTTCCCTCCCAGAGCAGTCTGTGCCAATGTCCATCTTAAAGTACGCCCTCCAGAAGAGTTAAACAAGCTCTGACTCTGGTCTGGCCATCAAAGAAAGAAAGATGACTGCCTGGCATTGCTCACATAGCATGTGCCTCCATGCAGTCCACCAGATGCTGTATGGCCATGAAATTGATCATTATCTCTTTAATCAATGAGAAGAGTTGGACTCCTTTGTTTTACAGTCCAGATTCCTCTTAACATGCCCCAACTTCATTGATATAATTTTCCTTATTAAACTTATAACATCTTACATTGTTCTCTTTTATTTTATTGTGATAAGAACACTTAACATGAAACCTACCTGCTTACATTTTTAAGTGTATAACATGTTATTTTGTTGACTATAAGTACAACGCTGTACTGTAAGTTTTCTAGAACTTATTCATCTTGCTTGACTGAAATTTTATGCCCATTGATTAGTAACTCTACCTCTGCTTTCCCTTGGCCCCTGGCAACCACCATTTCACTCTTTGATTCTGTGACCATTATTTTTTGAAATGAAGTTTCGCTCTTGTTGCCTAGGCTAGAGTGCAGTAGCACGATCTCAGCTCACTGCAACCTCTGCTTCTCAGTTTGAAGCTATTCTCCTGCCTCAGCCTCCGAAGTAGCTGGGATTAGAGGCGCCACCATGTCCAGCTTATTTTTTGTACTTTTAGTAGAGACAGGGTTCACCATGTTGGCCAGGCTAGACTTGAACCCCTGACCTCGTGATCTGCCAGCCTCAGCCTCCCAAAGTGCTGGGATTATAGGCATGAGTCACCGTGCCCGACCTCTGTGACCAGTTTTAAATATCTTACGTAAGTGAGATCATGCAATATTTGTCATTCTGTGTTTGACTTATTTCACTTAGTAAAATATCCTCAAGTTTCATCCATGTTACACATTGCAGAATTTCCTTCTTTTGACAATCAATAGTATTCCACTGTACATAAATATCACACTTTCTTTATCTATTCATCTCTTGGTGGACATTTAGGCTATTTCCACATCTTGGCTATTGTGAATAGTGCTGCAATGCTATTATCTCTTCAAGACACTGAGTTCAATTTTTTTTTAGATAAATACCCAGAAGTGGGATTGCTGGATCATATGGTGGCTCTATTTTTAATTTTTTGAGGAACCTTCATACTGTTTTCTATAGCAGCTGCACCATTTTGCATTCTCGCTAGCAGCGTGCAAGGATTCCAACTTTTTCACATCCTCACCAACACTTGTCTTTTGTCTCTTCTACAAATGGTGTTGGGAAAACTGAATATCCACATTTGAAAGAATGAAATTGGACCCTTATGCCATACACAAAAATCAACTCAAAATGGATCAATGACTTAAATGTATGACCCCAAACTGTAAAACTCCTAGGGAAAAAAAAAAAAAGGAGAAAAGCTTTATGACATTGATCTTGGCATTGATTTCATGGATGTAACACCAAAATCACAGGCAACAGAAACAAAAATAAATAAGTGGGACTACATCAAACTAAAAGCTTTTGCACAGCAAAGAAAACAATCAACAGAGTGAAAAAGCAACCTACAGAATGTAAGAAAATATTTGCAAGTCACGTGTCTGAAAAGTAGTTAATATCCAAAATACATAAGGAGTTCCTACGAGACAATGGTAAAAAAAGAAAAATGAACAATTTGATTAAAAAATGGGCCAAGGACTTGAATAGGCATTTCTCCAAAGAAGACATAGGAATGCCAACAGCTGTATGAAAAAATGCTTGGTAGGGCACAGTGGCTCATGCCTATAATCCCAGCACTTTGGGGGGCCAAAGCTGGTTGATCACCTGAGGTCAGGAGTTTGAGACTAGCCTGGCCAAATTTGCAAAACTCTATCTCTACTAAAAATACAAAAATTAGCTGGGTGTGGTGGCAGACACCTATAATCCCAGCTACTCAGGAGACTGAGGCAGGAGAATTGCTTAAACCTGGGAAGCAGAGGTTGTAGTGAGCTAAGATATTGCGCCACTGCACTCCAGCCTAGGCAACAGAGCAAGACTCCGCCTCAAAAAANAAAAAAAAAAAAAAAAAAAAAAAAAAAACTTAATTCACTAATCAACTAATCATCAGAGAAATGTCAATCAAAACCATAAGATATCACCTCATGCCTATCAGGGTGGCTATTATCAAAAAAACAAAAGACATCTTACATTGCTTGTAACCTAGTTCTTTTTTTGCCTGTCCTCAACCTGGATATTGTTTTAGAGACACCAAAGATGAAGATTTTGCAGTTGATCCATTGTTCCAATCTGCTGATTTCTTATTGTTTTTTACTGTGTAAGTTATCACTGCAGGTAACTTTCTCAGCTTCGCAGTATCCAAAAATGCAAATATCATGCTAGCAAGGTCTTTTTCTGAGGCACTATTAAATTTCAATAAGAAAGCCTCTTCAATGCAGATACTTCTAACAGCCAGGCCCAGAAACAAAGCAGTGAATATTGGAAATAAATTTTCAAGAAAGATTAAGGGGGTTAGCAGTGCTAAATAGGGCTAATGAACAGTGAGCTTCCTGGGAAAGTCACAGAAAGAGTCATTTCACCAAGACAGGTGGAGCAGAAGCCAGACTGTAGAAGTGAAGGTAACCTTGATGCACCAAAGTATTTCCTAAATGTAAACTCATTCTGTTCACACTGACTTCCTGCCATAGATGATACAGGCTCCAGAAATAATCTAATTCTTTAAGCGCTAGGAGTTCTTTCAATTTCTACTAAATTAAAAGCGTTTGGAGGGGACAAAGATGGTGTTATCTTTAATTATGGATTTTATTCTTGTTCCAATGAAGTCACTCAGAAAAGATGTGAAGGAGATAGTGGGGGCCAGGTAGACTCAATCATCTTCCTGCTGAGTGGGTATTCTAGAACACGCTTTGTTCTTTAAAAAACAAACAAACAAAAACCAAAAAAACCAAAACAAACAACAACAACAACAACAAAAACCCAGCTCTGCTTCAGGAACTAAAACCAGACTCCGTTCTTCTGTAAAAGAAGAACAAGCATTTTCAGAATCTAATTTCTTATTTGCTTGCTTGCTACTACTATTCAGCTTACTCATAGCTTTTATCCACGGAGAGAAAGCAGCAAAACAAAGAACAGGAAATTTCACCACGCTGCAGGAACTGTTGAAATGATTGTTCTGGCAAGAAGCTACGAATTCACACTAACCACAGTTCCCGTCCTGGATCCTCATTTCTTTTGTAGAATGCTTGGCCAGAAAAGAATTGGACTTAAAATATCACCCTGTAACAATAATGAAACTGAACAGGCTGATTATTTAAATAACATGTTAGACTATCTAGTAGACAACATCTTCTGTGTAAGAACTGTGCATGTTTTAGCTCATTTAATCTTCATAACCTCGAAAGCTCCATATGTGATTATCCTTATTTTATAGATGAGAAAATGAGGGACAGAGATAGAAAGTGATAGAGCTGTAGAGTGGACACCAGAGCCCCAGCTCTAAAATATTACAGTGTCTGTACTTCACACGACAATATAAGTTACTGTGTCCCACAGGTGCGTTCACAAATGTCACCCCCATCTAAGCGTGGGGAACCCACCCTCCAGAAGCATCTAGGGAATGCATGAAGAATAAATGAATCAGGAATGGGGAAGCTGTTGGAGAAGCAGGGTAACCTTGGAAATTCCATGAATACTATTAATTCACACTAGCAAATTATATCCGTGAAATGATAAGGAAAGAAATAGTTAAAAACCTGGCAGATATTCTATAATTATAAATCATCATGGTAACAGCAACGTAACAGTAATGAACATTAGACATATTCTGCCACCAGTGATCTGTTGTTTTCAGACAAAATCCAAGTGTTTGGTATAAGGGTCATAGGACCAAGAAGCAGTGCATTTCATAGTCAAAGATCAGAAATGGAATTGTGGGATCAGTGCTGTTTAATAGAACTTTCTGTGAAGATGAAAATGTTCTACGTCTGCTTGTTCGACATGGTAGCTGCTAGCCACATGTGGCCGTGGAGTGCTTGAAATGTGGCCAGTATGACTGCAGAATTGAATTTCAATTTTATGTAATTTTAATTCAAATTTAAATTACCACATGAGGCTAATTGCGACTGTGTTGGACAGAGCAGAGACTGAAAATGCAATGATCTTTTTTTTCCAGAATCATGCTATCCATAAAAAAAGCAAAAACTTGATGAATTAATTCAGCATCAAATCTGAGCTTGACAGCCCTAGGATTTTCTCATTCTAACTAATAGGGGTCGGGCTGTCTACTCATAAATGCCTCACCCAAACCTGAACAGCAAGGGAGAAAGCAATGATTCCAAGCTGCTGGAACATTATTTGAAATCAGCAAAAAGGGGACTGAGACCCTGAGCTGGCTGGCTAGGGGGGAGCATCCTGAAGGCCCAGTGGCCGATGATCACCCAAAATTCAGCGGGCAGTTGGTATGATTTCACTGCGAACAACCCACAGCTGAAAAGAAATGAGCTTGCAAGTTCAGATCCTCAGCCAGCAGGTCAAACTGAAAGTGATAAAAGACGCCAGCCGTCACTCCCACTGGCTGTGGGTGAAGAATGTCAGGAATGCAGTCTGTGAGAGAAACAGCAAGAGGTACAGGGCTACCTCTGTCTCCTTCTTCATAGTCCTCAGGGTTGCGTCTGGGTTGCCCTGTGCACCTGACGGGTGTATAACGCCTTTTGCTCCCAGGGAATGAAGGCCAAAGAGGCCCTGGGCAGCAACAATCAATTATACCGAGTCTCCCCCGGCTAACTCAGGCGCCGTTCTCTTTTACTGTTTCTTCTCTCCCTCCCTCTCTGTGTCTGTCTGCCCAAGTTCAGAGCTAGTGCCTGCACAGGGACAACAGATCTCGAGTAAGCCCATCCCTTGGGGGGACCCACAGGAGAATATAGGTGACTGTGTCCCACTGGTGCATCCACAAATGCCACCACCTATTTTCTCAAGGCAGGGTGAGAATGATGAGAAAACTCAAAGAAGCTGCAGGCTGGCCTTCCTGCTGCAATGACAGATCCCAGAATTGGGGGCCAGCCAAGGGACTGATCTGTGCCACACTATCCAAAAGAAATAGAGCCCAGAAAAGATGCCTGGGAAACAAAGAATTTGTATTTGGGTGAGAACGTATATATTTCTTCACCAAAGACCAGGGCTTGGCATGCTTGAAACGGAAAGGCATCCATTTCCTTATGGAGCTTTAGTGCCACCTAAAATTGGACAGATATTGACCGACACCTAATCCTGTAAGAAAACCATTCTAGAGAACTCTTCAGCTGCAAACAGAAAGAGAACTCAGATTAAATGTTGTTAGAGGCACGGTTGCATTGATGCTCTTTTCCCAGGGCACAGGGCTGCTTGGCAATCTGCTGCTCCAGGAACATGAAGTTGACAAGTATGAACCAAACCCATTTGACACATATAAATCCATGGTATGCATTCTTCACATTCAAATACAAATCTGAAGGTTTAAGGCCTTTTTCTCAGAAGCAGCCAAAAGCAGATGGTCAAAGTCTGATTTCTGGGTTCAGAATCTTCTGAGAAGGCTGAGAGGCATTGCATGGTTTCAGGAGCAGCAGGGAAAGGCACCGACTGTGAACATGCCTCCCAGCCATGGACTGAGATTCCTCTCTTCCTCCTGAGACTGCCTGAAGGCACTAGGCTTTCCTTTGGGAAATATCATTGTCTCTTCCTTCTCCATGACTCAGAACATATGGAGCTCGACAGAGTGCAGGGGCATTTGCATTCAGGAGGAGGAGGGGGTGCAATTTGGGAGCATGTGGGCCTAGGACCCAAGGATTGCAGAGAGAACATGACAGGAGGTGGAAAGACATCAGGGACAAATTTTCCTACTCAAAAGCTTGCTTAGGCCAGCCTGTTGTTTACAATAAGGCTCTTGGTGATGCCTGAGCTCTGGACCCACATTTCCAGCTGCTTTTGTGATCACTCCAACCTAGTGCCACATCCACATCTTATAAGCATGGTCATGTTCTAAACTGAACTTGGCCTCCTCCACTTCACGCTGTGTCAGTGAATGCTGCCCCCGCCCACTCCGTTGCCTGGCCTTAAGAACCTCAGGATTGCCTCCAGCTCCTCCCTCACCTGCACCTCTATATCAAATTAGCAAATCCTGGTTTTCTACCCCCACAGTGTCTCTTGAATTTATCTCCTACTCCATTTCCTATTTGCATTTCTATTGCTACTGTCCTAATTCAGATCATCATTTGCCTACACTAAAGCGATGGTTACCCTTAGGTTTCCATGCTGCTAATGCATCCTACGCAATGGGAACAAAGGATGAGCCTGCTAAAAAATAATCACTCTGATAATGTTTCTCCCCGCTCAAAACGTCTGATGTCTTCCTCTTGCATGAGAACAAAATGCAAACACCTTGGCCTCTCTGTCACAGGTTGAATTCTATCCGCGTCTTGCCCTCCCACCCCCAGATTCCTATGTGGAAGGCCTAACCCTAATGCCTCAGAATGCAACCATATTTGAAGATAGGACCTTTAGAGAGGTGGTTAAGTTACACTGAGGCCATTAGAGTGGACCCTGATCCAATGTCACTGGTATCCTTATAAGAAGAGGAAATTTGGACATGCAGAGAGACGTGTGCACACAGAGGAATGACCATGTGAGGACGCGGTGATGACAGCCTTGTGCAAGCCAAGGGAGAGGCCTCAGGAGAAAGCAACTCTGCGGACACAGTGACTTTGGACTTCTAACCTGCAGAACTGTGAGGAAATAAATGTGATATTTAAGCCACCCAGGCTGTGGTTTTTGTTATGGCAGCCCTAGAAAACTAGTAAACTCACCAGTTAGCCCCCATCTGCATGTTCTAACTGATCTCTGGTACTTTCTCTCACTGTCCATACACGCTAGGCCCTAGCGTCAGTGGTTCTTATGTTATTTGCGGTCTTGAACCTTCTGCTTTGTGGTGATGATGCCTCTGCATAGACTGCTCTTTCCACGCTGTCTGCCCGTGGATCTAGCTCACACCTCACACCCTCTAACAACACGGAATGGGCCATGGCAGGTGAACGCACCTCTCCTCGCTCTTTGTTTGTACTGTCTACCCCAAGTGTATTCTCCTTCTACTTCTCCTTCTTACTCTTGCTGGAAGGATGAGAGCAAAGTGCCTAGGTGAAGAAAGTGCCTCTCTCTAGGCCCAGAGGTCATAGAGCACTGTTCTGGCCAGTGAGATGTTAATGGAAGTGGGTGGGTGGGATTCAAGGAGAAAGTCTCTAAAATGGGCTGCAGATGCAGCTGGCATTGGTCTGCCTTTTGCTGTTCTTCTCCTTCCTTTATTTTCTTTAAATCTCCCTAATAGACACAGCGGCCAGAGTAGCCACTTTGAAACCACAAGGAAGCATCAAGAATGTTGCAGATCTTAAATGTTCTTGTCACATAAAAATAAGTATGGAGGCGATGGAGATATTAATCACCTTAATTTAATCATTTCACTATGTATGCGTATGTGGAGATATCACATTGTATACTGTCAGTCTATAGCATTTTTATTTGTCAATTACATCTTAATCAGGCTTGGGAAAAATAGTCGTTGCAAAGACCTTGACCCTAACATCTTTGAAGCCTTGAAGCAACACCAGCAACCATGAACTTCTGGAATTCTAGTTATAGAAGAAAAATAAAGTCCTTACTTGTTTAGGTCATTTTCCCCTAGAATTCCTTTTATTTGTAACAAAATATAATTCCTCCCAGATACAACTTGCATAGCATTTAGTTTCTTGAGCAAAACACCATCTGGCTTACAGTGGAGCTGCTTATACGTGTCCATCATCCTTCACTTGTAAGTTCTCCAGGGGCAGGAGGCCCCAGCTTTATTTATCTTGTGTCTTGCGTCAGTCCCAGTGCATGATGAGTGCTCAGTAAATACTTGTAAAACTTTCTATATCTTCATGAATCTTGGCTAAGGGGAGAAGTCCAAGTTAGCCGTGCCTTCTCCAGCATGAGCCTTGTTCTACTGTAGGTTTCAAGAAAATAGAGACACACCATGTGGCTGTAGTTAAAGGACAGCCCTAGGCAACATCGATATGGATTATTTTGGTATCTGAGGGAAGTTATTCCAACTGCACCATTTGGATCCAAGCGTGGGTCTTCTAGGCAAACATGGTCTTCTGCCATGTTGCACACACAGTTGGGATCAGAGCATCAGTGCAGATCTTCCTTGATAGAGATGAACATATTTGCAACACAAAATACCAGATTGCACAGCTTAAATAACATAAATGTATTTCTCATAGTTTTGGAAGCTGGGAGACCTAGGTCAAGGTGTTGGCTCGGTGGGTTCCTTCCAAGGCCTCTCTCCTTGACTTGCAGATGGTGTCCTCTCTCTGTGTCCTACCATGCCCTTCTCTCTCATCACATGCACCCCTGACGTCTCTTCCTCCTCTTAAAAAGACACCAGTCATATTCCATTAAAGCCCCACTCTAATGGCCTCATTTTAACTTAATGACCCATTTAAGCACCTATCTCCAAATAAAGTCACATTCTGAGGTACTGGGGGTTAGAACTTCAACAAACAAGTGTTTTGGGGAATGAGGAACACAATTTCGCTCATACCTTTCTATGTGGTTACATTGGAGTAAGTGTGTATGCACGTGTGTGTGTGTACCAATTAATGTAGAACATGATTCAAACTGAAGGGACATTGAAGAATATCTCATTCCAAACTCCCATTGCAGAGTTGAAGAGATGAGACCCAGCAGTGATTTAGTGACAAAGCTGGGCCTGGAACCAATGCACTTCCCCCATGCAGCTCTCCATTAAGAAGTAAAGGTGAGAACATAGGTCCAGAACATTCTTCTGAAATGAGGAGGACACGGTAGAACATTAATCTCCATTCAATTAATGATCTGTTCACAGCAGTACCTCGTGAGCTGTTTTCTAAGGAACATGAGTCTGGCAGACTTTTGATTAGCATTTTATGTTATAAGTTTTTTCTGCAGTCTCATGAGTTTGGGAGATTGAAAGAAAGGAAGAAAAGAAAAAGAAGGAAGAAAGGAAGGAAGGATGGGAGGAGAGGGGGAGGGAGGAAGGAAAATAAAACTGTGACCCATTCTTACTTAAACTTGGTTTAAACCACAGAAAAGCATATCCCATGGATAAGATACTCTCTTTTTGGTGAGGTGGCCCCTGGAACAAAACAGCTGTGTAGGTGGCATTTACATCTGTGATTCCTGTTTTATAAGGGGAATAAATTTGCCTGTTATGTGAGAAGCAATGGAAAATGAGCAGTTTCTACTGTGTGTTGAGATCTCGCATTGAAGTCACGAAGGATAATGGCTCATAAAGCTTCGAGTTGGAGAGACTGTGCCTGAGCCAGCATCTCCTGATGTGCTGGGCTGGGAAGTGTGTCTGCAGGAAGAATCGTCTCTGGACCTGTGATGACTTATTAAGCCTGAGGTCATGCAACAGAGACTGCGTTAACTGTGAAGCACAAATGAAGTTGTTTGGGTTCCTTTGCCTGTGAGTTGGTGGCATTCCATGTACAACATGGCTCTTGTTGGTCATTTACAGAGGGAGGAAGTGAGATCAGCAACATTTATTCATGCCTCATTACTTCTGCCTTGCAGAAAGCCATAATCCCAGGTTTATGACTGCCCTGAAGCCATTAGATTTTTTTAAAATATGGTTTTCAAAATCTGTTTTCAAAAATCTATTTGCTCACCCCACCTACATTTGGCAGAATGAAAGTTACAGAGTATAACAAGAATAAATACTCTGACATTTTTCACTAAGAATACTAAAATAAACATATTGCATACTGACTGAGTTTATACGTGGATTTTAAATATTTTAATGTTCAAACCTAAAACATCTGATTTTTAATGGTTATAATTGGAAACAGCCTTGTGCATGAAAGTCTCTTTTTTTCTGTTTTTACATGAGAAAACATCTTAGAGAAAATTGAATCAATGAAGTGTGTGGATGAGTATTGAATATTTTCGTGAGGTTATTTCTTTATTCATATAGAAAAGGTATATGAAGAATCTGCTAGGTACTATTGTGTTAGAGGAAGGGTGACAAACTGTCTTGGTTTCCAGGAGATTGAGGAGTTAGTGTTAAAATCAGGATGAGTTGATCACCCTGGTTAGACCTGGAGAGTCAATGATAATTAAAATATGATCAAATAGTGGTATGGTATTGCACTGGGGAGAAGTACTTTCTGCTTGCTTATAGGAACACAAAGTAGGCTATCAATTTAACAAATTCCAATCATTTTTTTACTTCATTTTAAAGACTCTTGAGGTCAGGAACAGTGGCTCACTCCTGCAATCCCAGCACTTTGGAAGACCGAGGCGGGTGGACCACCTGAGGTCAGGAGTCCAAGACCAGCCTGGCCAGCAGGGTGAAACCCTGTCTCTACTAAAAACAGAAAAATTAGCCGGGTGTGGTGGCAGGCATCTATAATCCCAGCTACTTGGAAGGCTGAGGCAGGAGAATTGCTTGAACCCGGGAGGCAGAGGTTGCAGTGAGCTGAGATCGCGCCACTACACTCCAGCTTGGGCAAAAAGAGCAAAACTCCATCTCAATAAATAAATAAATAAATAACCCTTGGGTGTTTTTGTTTTGTTTTGCTTTGTCGAAAGTTGTACTCCAGAACAGAACCAGTATAACAGTTTAGGTGTGATTGGGGAAAAAAAAGAAAGAGGGCAGGTAAGAGAAAAAAAGAGAGAAAGAGAGAGAGGAAAAGGAACGGAGGAAGAATGACAGGGAAGGAGGAAGGGAGGAAAGGAGGAAAGAAAGGAGAAAGGAGAGAAAGAGGGAAGGAGGGAGGGAAAAAGAGAGACATGCCAAGCTTTGGCAGGCAGAGTCTGAGACACAGCCTAGGATTTTACTCCATATACCTGTTCTTAGGAAAAACCAGTATTTTCACTGAAATTCTGCAAAGGGCAATTCAGTCTCTCTAAACTCCAAAAATCTGTGATGTGGTAGAAAGGAAGCCAGAGTGTAATTTGCCTGATCTTCAGCTATTTCCATTCCACAAGGGCCCAGGTCTTGCCTGTTTCGTTCAGCATCTAGATTAGCTCCTGGCATATTACAGGAGTTCCGTAAATGTTAGTTAAGTAAATGAATAAATAAGAATGAATCCTGGCTGGGTGCCGTGGCTCACACCTGTAATCTGAGAACTATGGGAGGCTGAGGCAAGTGGATCACTTGAGGTCAGGAGTTCGAGACCAGCCTGGCCAACATGGTGAAACCCCGTCTCTACTAAAAATACAAAAATTAGCTGGGCATGATGATGCACGCCTATAATCCCAGCTACTCCAGGGGCTGAGGCCAGAAAATTGCCTAAGCCCAGTAGGCAGAGGTTGCAGGGAGCTGAGATTGCACTACTGCACTCCAGACTGGATGACAGAGTGAGGCTCTGTCTTGAAAAAAACAAACAAACAAAAATGGATGAATCCTGTGATTGTATAATTCATGCCTATTGCATGTTAAAAACCTCAAACTTCACAGAATTTATCATTTATTAAATTAGCTACTCCTTCCTTGCCCAAGTTAAACAATGTATTTGTTTGAGTTGTACATATTACAAAGTTGCTTTCTGTTGCATCTCACTTTCTTAGAAATATGCAGGCTTATGACTTAATCTGAGTGATCACCTGAAAGTGGATGTAGTCTTTAGAATAACGATGTTTATGGTTTTAGTAAAAGGTGAAAGATTTATACCATCTGAAGAGGAACCGGAGTATATGCTTATGGTTTTAGTATACTCTGTGTCACATTTGGGTCTGCAAAGGAGAGGTTGTTCACTTTCCCAGACACATAAATCTATTTTGGGCGCTTGCTTGTCCACAGAAACCATATTTACATGCTTTGCAGTTGAGAGCCTGCTGAAGTGATGCAGTGTGCAAAGGTGACGTCCTATACAGATTCTGTTTGGGAACTGAAGGGGAGAAATAGCACCACTCTGTGGATCACAGTTGTGACATAGCGTTTGGCATTCCTTCTACCAACTCAGTCCACTCCACTTCCATCTTCGTCTCCACTCCTGGCTGCACAGCGCTTCCAGGCGTTCTGGCTCCTTCCCCTAAAAGAGTGTCTTCAAGGTGTATTTGGGGGGCGGGGCTTGCAAAAGTATTTTTTGAGGATTTATCTTTTGTATTTTGTTAGTTTCAATTTCATTTAGTTCTGCTCTGATCTTTGTTATTTCTTCTTCTGGGTTTGGGTCTGGTTTGCTCTTGTTTCTCTAGTTTCTTGAGGCGTGACCTTAGATGATCTATTTGTGCTCTTTCAGGCTTTTTGATGTAGCATTCGATGCGGTGAAGTTTCCTCTTAACACTGCTTTTGCTGTATTCCAGAGGCTTTGGTAGGTTGTGTCATTATTATAGTTCAGTTCAAAGAATTTTTACATTTCCATCTTGATTTCATTGTTGACCGAATGATTATTCAGGAGCAGCTTATTTATTTCTATGTACTTGCATGGATTTGAGGGTTCCTTTTGGAGTTGATTTTCAATTTCATTCCGCTGTGGTCTGAGGGAGTATTTGACATAATTTCAGTTTTCTTAAATTTGAGACTTGTTCTGTGGCTTATCATATGGTCTATTTTGGAGAATTTCCATGTGCTGATGCATAGAATGCACATGCTGCAGTTGTTGGGTAGAATGTTCTATAAACATCTGTTAAGTTTGTTTTAGGATATAGTTTAAGTCCACTGTTTCTTTGTTGACTTTCTGTCTTGATGACCTGTCTAGTGCTGTCAGTGGAGTATTGAAGGTCCCCCACTATTATTGTGTTGCTGTCTATCTCAGTCCTTGGATCTAGTAGTGATTATTTTTTGTAAATTAAGAGCTCCAGCGTTAGCTGCATATATATTTAGGACTGTGATATTTTCCTGTTGGACTAGTCCCTTTATCGTTATATAATGTCCCTCTTTGTCTTTTTTAACTACTGTTGCTTTCAAGTTTGTTTTGTCTGATGTAAGCGTAGCTACGCCTGCTCATTTTTGGTGTCTATTTGCATAGAATATCTTTTCCTACCCCTTTGCCTTAAGTTTATGTGAGTCCTTACGTGTCAGGTGACTCTCAAAGATAGCAGATACTTGGTTGGCAAATTATTCATTCTGCTTTTCTGTATCTTTTAAGTGGAGCATTTAGGTCATTAACGTTCAGCATTAGTATTGAGATATGAGGCACTATTCTGTTCATCATTCCAGTGGTTGCCTGAATACCTTGCTATTTTTCCCATTGTGTTATTGTTTTATAGGTCCTGTGATATTATGTCTTAAGGAGATTCTATTTCAAGGATTTGTTTCAAGATTTAGAGCTCCTTTTAGCAGTTGTTCTAATGGTGGCATCCTAGTGGTGAATTCTCTCAGCATTTGATTGTCTGAAAAAGACTGTATCTTTCCTTTATTTATGAAGCTTAGTTTCACTGAATACAAAATTCTTGGCTGATAATTGTTTTGCTTAAAGAGGTTAAAGATAGGGACCCCATAGCTTCTAGCTTGTAGAATTTTTGCTAAGAAATCTGCCATTAATCTGACAGGTTTTCCTTTATACGTTACTGATGCTTTTGCCTCACAACTTTTAAGATTCTTTCTTTCATCTTGACTTTAGATAACCCGAGGACTATGTGCCATAGTGATGATCTTTTTGTGATGAATTTCTTGGGTATTCTTTGAGCTTTTTGTATTTGGATGTCTAGATGTCTAGCAAGGCTGGGGAAATTTTCTTCAATTATTCTCTCAAATATGTTTTCCAAACTTTTAGATTTTTCCTCTTCCTCAAGAACACCAACTATTCTTAGATTTGGTCATTTTACAAAATTCCAAACTTCCTGGATGCTTTGTTCATTTCTTACAATTCTTTTTTCTTTGTCTTTGTTGGATGGAGTAAATTCAAAAGACTTGTCTTCAAGCTGTGAATTTCTTTTTCTAATTGTTCAGTTCTATTGCTGAGACTTTCCAGTGCCTTTTGCCTTTCTGTTAGTGTATCTATCCTTCATTTCCAAAAATTGTGATTGTTTTTTATTTATGCTATGTATTTTACTGGAGATTTTTCCATTCACATCCTGTATCATTTTTTAAAAAATTTCTTTAAGTTGAACTTCACCTTTCTCTGGTACCTCCTTAACATATGCCTATTGAATTGGACTGTCTGGCAGCAGACCCCAGGAACATGCTTTTTTTTTTCTTTTTCAGTATTGTTTTTTATTGTGGTAAAACACACATAACATTTATCACCTTGATCATTTTTAAGTGTACAGTTCAGAGGCTTTCAGCAGGTTCACATGGTGGCGCAGCCATCACTGCATTTCCAGGACTTTTCCATTTTCCCAAACTGAAATGCTATACCCATTAAACAGCAACCGCGCATTCCTCTCTCCCCAGGCCCTAGCACCCACTATTCTGCTTTTTGTCTTTATGAATTTGACTACTCAGTAAAATTCTACTTACTTCCTGTAAGTAGAATCATACAGCATTTGTTCTTTAGTGGTTGGCTTATTTCACTGAGCATCATGTCCTCAAGTTTTATCCATGCTGTAGTATCTGACAAGATTTCCTTCCTATTTAAGATGGAATAATATTCCATTTTATGGATAGACCACATTTTGCTTATCCATTCATCTATCAATCGATATTTGGGTCTTTTTACCTTCTGATGATTGTGAATAATGCTGCTATGTATATGGTTGTATAAATATCCCAACCCGATTTTTAAATAGCCTACCCAGGTGATTTCTATGCCATTTAATGTTTAAGAATTATTGCCTTTGGGAAACTAGAGCTCTGACATCACCATTTATATTCTTTGGTATAGAAAGAAGCGAACTCTCCAGAGGCATTTTATTTCTAACTATAGGAAGGCATATTTGTGATCTCAGTTAATTACAGGCAATACTGAGTAGACAGGGAGATGTCTTGGAAAGTTCAGGGGACTTTCTTCTTGCTGTGATATCATGTTGTCCAAAAGGCATGTCTAAGAACAAACCTCTTAAGCCTGTTGCTAATATATGGATCGTATTGCGTCAGAAGGGATGTGATGTCCTCTGAGAGGTTTCTTGACATTCTCTGTTCCTCATACTTCTACATGGCACACTTTCCCTCCACCTCACTTTGCTTGGACCACTCACCTTTAAATTTTGACTTGGATGTTTTTTTTCCCTGTGAAGGTTTCTCTTTGGTGCGGGCAATCACTAAGATGGGATTCGCAGCCTTCCCTGGGGGTTCCTGCCCACTTTTTACTGTGTATTGTTATTACTGATTTACCTGCCTTTGGTCCTCACCAGACTGTAAGATCCTTGAAGATGGGGCTCATGCTTTCCCATAGCCCAGCCCTTGTGTAGCAGTTGCCCAAGACCTGTAAGCCCAGAGGTGTAGGCGGGATGGTCAATGAAATGTGTGGATAGGGGTGAAGCACAGGAAACCTTATTCTCAGCAGGGCATGGAGGTGGGACAAGGGAAATCTAGGTACCTACTTTTGAAAAACAGTGTGTAAGCATCTGTGTGCCAGTTGTGGTGAACATTTCTCCATGGTATCTGAGAAGTCATCATCACCAACACTGAAAATAGAATTTGCTAAGTCAAAAGAAAAAAAAGAGTTGCTATTTATTTGACAGTGCAATTAAAGTCATCTATGAGAACTGATTATTCTGAAATTCTATGCAGTATCATTATTTATATAAAATTCTTTTTAAATGTTATTGTAAATTTGGAGTAATTACAGCAGGATACCATGTGCATGTTTCACTGTTTGCTCCTGGAGTGTGTCTAACTGCAACTCAGAAAAATAGACTGTGCTAAGGACAATTGATGTGTTGTGATCAGGCCCTAGTCTGACACCATTTATATCCAACTGAGATAGAATCGGAGAAGATTTTTACAAATAACTGACCTATGTTTTAGAGGATAAGAAGAGGTAATTTCAAGCCCAAGGATAGTATCTGAAATCTCTAGTTCTCACAGAGTAATGAGACCTGGTTCTATAAGTCTTAAGTGAAAACCCATTACATTACTTGATAGTCACATCTTATATCCCAAAATGTCCTGAATAAATACCCTGTGTGCCACTTCTATATCACCACATTTGCACACTCAACAATCTTCCTTCCTCCCTCCTGTCTTCCTCCCTCTCTCCCTCCCTCCCTCTCTCTCCCTCCCTTTCTTTCTTTCTTTCTTTCTTTCTTTCTTTCTTTCTTTCTTTCTTTCTTTCTTTCTTTCTTTCTTTTCTTTCCTTCCTTCCTTCCTTCCTTCCTTCCTTCCTTCCTTCCTTCCTTCCTTCCTTCCCTTCCTTCCTTCCTTCCTTCCTTCCTTCCTTCCTTCCTT
>NW_016107358.1:8859373-8876309 GCF_001604975.1 Cebus imitator
TCTTTCTTTCTTTCTTTCTTTCTTCCTTTCTTTCTTCCATCTCTCTATATCTCTTTTTCTTTCTGTCTCTCTTTCTCTGTCTCTTTCTTTCTCTCTCTCTCTCTCTCTTTCCATTTTTTCAGGATATTACCTGTTGATTCTTGGGCAAGGCCAAGAATTTGGTGGACATACTTAAAGAAGAAAGGAATCTTCAGCTAAAGTGTCTATGATCCGTTCAGATTTGGAGGGCATGGATCTTCTGACAATAGGGGCCATTCTAGGATTTGTTGGTTGAAGGTGAATGAGAATTTGGTACATGGAAGGGGATAGATGACTCCAAGGGCAGAGAAAGGAAAATCAAGTGAGTGGACGAAGGAAGCACAGTGGTAGAGACCGACCAGCTTCACTCATTACCATTCAACAATGTGTTGGCTTGTGTAAGGCTGTGGAGCTCATTAGAGGATTTGAAGATGTTCAGCCTTACAACATACTCAGTGATTGTATGTCCCAGATACAGCACAGATTCTCCATGGACTAGAGGGAACACAAAAGTGGGGCTGAGGAGAAGGAGGTAAAAAATTGATAGAGGGCTATTTTGCCTAAATCAGGATGACATCAAAGGAGCTTGGATTACACCTATAATTTTGGGTTGGTGCAAAAGTAATTGCGATTTTTGCCATTTCTTTTAATTTGCTACACATTCTATTGACTATTCCAGAACTACAGCTGTACCTAACTTATTGGGTTGGTGAAAAAGTAATTGCAGTTTTAACCCACTAAATCTAGGTCTAACCCATTTAGATTCAGTGGGCTTTCTTCAAATAGACTGTGCTGATCAGGTAGATGATAATAGAATTTCTTTTTCTTTCCTTTTCTTTTCTTTCTTTTTTTTTTCACTATTCTTAAGACTTAGATAAAATAGTCAGGGAGTAGTCAGTAGGGTTTCTAATGATAGATGTACCACTTAACTGTGTTACCTAAAACAAGGCACCACGTTTCTTTGGCTTCTGTGCCTTCATCTACAAAATGGATGATTGCATAAACGATCAGTGAGCCCTCTAGAGCTCCTAATTCAAACAAGTAATGTTGTTCAGTTACTATGCATTTCGTAAGGCAGTGGTTCTCAACCAGAGGTGATACTCCTAGGAGACAGTTGGCAATTCTTAGAGACATTACTGGGGGTGAGGTGGGGAGGTGGAGGTTGCTACTGGCATCTGGCAGATGGAGGCCAGGGGTGCTGCTAAACATTCCTTCAATGCACAAGACAGCCACCATGCCCCATTGAAAATGTATTCAGCTCCAAACATCAATAGTGCCAAGGCTGAGATACCCTGCTTAAGTGGTAGAAGCTGACACTCAAAAGAGGACATGACCCTGTCTTGTTCTCTAAGTGTAACTGGGAGAGTTATGGCAGGTTCTATGCCATAAGCTATGGAAGAGCAACAGCATATTAGAAATCACATGTTGATATGATGTTGATATGCTTTTTCCCTTTGTTGAATGTAGAATGTCATTTCTCAATAAGTTTCATTTAAGATGTTGAAATAAACTCTAATTGAATATGCCATCTGGGATCATTGAACTGCACAGAGACAGCAGTGGGCTCAATTCACATTATTCTCCACACCCCCGCTGGGTAGGCCTGAGTGTGAAGGGACTACTCAACTGCTGTCATACCATGCATTTTAAACACCTTGCCATGGAAAGCTCAGAGTTCTACATCGAACAGGGTAACACGTGTCCTCTGCTTACCTCAATGTTGTCAATTGTGTTTTTAGGGAAACGGAGGCACAAATGATCTTGTCGTGGATCTGGGATTACGATGGCTCTGCTGGTTCTTGCCTCTAGGTTCAATCCATTAGCAGATTTTTCCCATCCCAGTGTTGCTACCACATACACATACACATGTTCTGTGTGAACTGTGCCTCTGCAAGAGAGGCTGCTATATAAATCTCACTTGTGAGGATTAAGTGAGATGATGTATAAAAAATGTAGATGTCCAGGACATGCTGTGTTCTTTGAAAGCACCAAGCTAATGATGAGCAACAGCAGTGGGTAGATCTTGAGATGAAATGTCACCTCCATGCTGTTCCTGCTTCTCAGTCTACTTTTTAATTTGAAGCGGGTGGTGATTGAAAGTTAAGGAGGTTTTTTTCTGTCCCAATCTGGATGTGTTTCATGTTGAAAACACAGGAAAACAAGACAAGTGGGCCAAACTGCCTTGTTTCAATGCTCCAGTGACCACGAGGACTAATTGCTGTGCTAACAAGAATGAGAGTTTATTTAGGCTTAGCGGATCAATGGACACATTCAATTTTCTCCATGCACAGCTCAGTCCTGTTTCTGGCTCTGCATGTTCGTTCCCAAGACGCACTGATCTACAGTAACCTCCAGATGGCTGCAAGTTCCCAGTCCTCAGTGTGGGATAACCTCCAGCAGGGGAGAGCCCCATAGGCCGGCTACAGCCACTGCTGTCTTTTTCTATTCACCTCCAGCCTCTCTTCTATGTCCCTAACACCTGCAGAGTTTTAATCACTTTTCCATTCAAAACAGATGTAGAATAAATCCTGAGAGGCTGTATGAAGATCTAGTTCCATTCTTGTTAGATGACTAAAGGAAATAAGAACTTGAAGGGTGGCTAGAAGGTAACAGAAAAGAAAGGAACTAGCATGCGATTTACAGATATTTTCTTTTCCTTTATAGAGATGAACTTCGATTTGGTTCCAGATGGGTGGTCCAGCCATTCTTCCAGCAACGGTTTTCAGGGCAAGGCTTTTGCTACTGGAATGATTTAAGGAAGATCCCTCAATGTTTCAGGGTGAAGATATTTCTAAAGAAGTACCTGTGTCATTGCCCATCTTGAAGATTGACATTTACGGGTTGCTCAAGTACTGATATCAGCTCAATGTCAATATGTACTCTTGCATATAAAACCCATCTGAGATGCTGGTGCAAGCTAAAATTCTTAAAGGAGATGACCCGAACAGCCTTCTTAGTGTACCAGGGAGACCAGATTGAGTTTAAACTATGTTTACTCTGCACTCAGACATGCCAAGTATGTCTGGGAGATTAGTAGATTGTGTTCAATAAGAATCTACTTAAATAAGGGAGATATTAATTTGAATTCCTTCGGTTGTAAATTAAAAAAAAAATCTAACTTAAAATTTTTAAAGGGGGTTGAGGGAGAATGTGATGACTCTTACAGTTAATATGAGCTTTAGTTTGACTGGATACGGGTACTAAAACAATGTTATTAGATAATAAATCTAATTAAATCTAATCTAAATTTATATCTCGACTCTGCTTAACCCTCTGTTGGCTTTATTCTTGGACTCCAAGTTAATGGCAAAATAAGCATCCATCATATTCTCCATTCTACCAGCTTCAGGTCTAGTTGAAAGAAATGAGAAATAAGCTCATTTTTAAACTGAGTGATTGAGCAATAGAGCTGGGCTTGGATTTCATTGATGTGGTTCTCATCTCTATCACTACACTCCCCTGAAACTGTTCTACCCAAAGTCACCAAAGATCAGGGTTACCATGCATCTCAGTTTGCCTGAGATGGTCCTAATGTATATGTGCTACCTGAGCATAAATATGGATAACATCCTGCTGTGGTCATCCTTGAAGATGGCTCTCAATTAATTATCCTAGCCTCCAATTGCTCACACTCTTCTGGGACCCCTTCCATACTGAGTAGGGCTGACATGAGTAACCACTTCAGCCTTGCTCTCTTGGTTGCCTGACCTGGGGGAAGACAGTTGCCATGATGTTAGAATGCTCAAGCTGTCTGTGGGAGGCCCATGTGGGGAGGCACTGAAGCCCTTGCCAACAGCTAGCACTAACTTTCCAACCATGCAACTGAGTCGCCTTGGAAACAGATCTCACAGCCCCAGTGAAGCCTTTAGACAACTGCAGTCCCAGCCAATATCTGACTGCCATCTCATGAGAGGTGCTGAGCCAGAACGGTTCTGCAAAGCCACTTCCAAATTCTAGACCCACCCACACTGTAGGAGATAATAAATGTTTGCTGTGTTAACACAGCACTGAGATTTGGGGGTAATTTGTTATACAGAAATAGATTAGTAATACATATCCTCTTTCACTCTTAAAAGTGTCCCAGTTTAGAAAATAAACTAATTGTTCACCGATCAATAACCTCCACATTGACAATGCTAGTCTTCAATTCTTAGTCAACCCCTACATTCAATTTCCTCGATGTGTCAAAAGCATTAGGCACAGTTGACCACTCTTTCCTCTTTGACACACTCTTCATTGTGCTTTCAGGATAGTACTCTCACAGGCTACTCCTACTAGGGTTCTCTCTCTCTCTCTCTCTCTCTCTCTCTTTTTTCTTTTTTTAACTTGCTCTCTTTCTTTAGCTCTTGATGCTTAAAGTCTTCAGGATCCTTCAGAAGAAGTCCTCAGAATTTCTCTCTTATCTATTTAATATTAATGCTTAGTGCCTCACTGATTTCACTTAGTCCAATGAACTTATAAGATGAACACTCCCAGTGTTAAATCCTTGGTCCAGATGTCTTCCTATGTTCCAAACCTGCATGATCAGCTGCCTAGTCAGTATATCCACTGGATATTTAATATGCATCTGAAATCAACATGTCCATAACTGGAGTTCTGATCTTGCTGCATAAGCCTTCATCCCCTTAGACTTTCACATTCTAATTAAAGATAGCTAGCATTATTTCTAGAGTTTTTCAGGCTAAAAATCCTGGAATCATCCTTAACTGCTTTTTCCTTCCACCTCATGTCCAACACAAAGCAAATTCTGAGTCCAAACATGCTCTCCAACCCCACTACTACTACTAACTTTACCCAAGTTACCATCACCTTTCACCTACCCCCAAATATCTCCCTCTCGGCACCCTTCAGTCTATTTGCGACACCCCAGCCAGTCTGTAATGATTCTACAACCGAGATCACATTATGCTGTCCCTCTGTGCAAAACCCTACAATGGCTTCTTACCTAACTCAGAAGTAAGCCCCAAGCCCTTCTCAAGGTCTTCAAGACCCTATGAAATCCAGCTCCTTCATTGCCTGACCTCATTTCCACCACGTTCATGTTGATTGCACCACACTCACTTCCTAGGGGTGGCCTGAAGATGTCAGGTGCAATCCTATGACAGGGCCTTTGCACTGTACGTCCCTCCACTGGGATACTTTTCCCCCAGATATCCATTTGGCCACCTCACTTTATTCAGTCTCAGCTCAAAGGCCATCTTGTCAGAGTGGCCCCTGCCGATCACTATATAAAAACAATCTCTACCATCACTTTCTGTCTGTTTATTGTACTTTGTTTTTGTTTTTCTTCTTAATAAAGGTCACTACTAGCTGATGGCAGTTGATTATATATATATGTATATATATATGTATATGATACATATATATATCATACATATGATATGTATATGATACACATATATATATCATATATATATAATCAACTCCCATCATGTATATATATATGTCTTTCCCCAATTTTTTCCCCCTAGAATGTGAACTTTTGTTTTGAGATGGAGTCTTGCTCTGTCATCCAGCCTGGAGTGCAGTGGCACCATCTCGGCTTACTCGGCAACTTCCACCTCCTGGGTTCAAGCAATTCTCCTGCCTCAGCCTCCCGACTAGCTAGGATTACAGGTGCCTGCCACTGCACCTGGCTAATTTTTTTGTATTTTTAGTAGAAATGGAGTTTCACCATCTTGGCCAGGCTTGTCTTGAACTCCTAACCTCGTGATCCACACTCCTCGGCCTCCCAAAGATCTGGGATTACAGATATGAGCCACCATGCCTGGCCTTGAAGTGAACTTGAGAGAAGGAGTATTGCTCATTGCAAAGGCTGTTGACAAAAGTCTTCATGGGCCACAGAGAGGATAAGATGCCACCAACATGGGAGCTGGCATCTTCTGCCACCATGGGAAATGCCCCCAAGAGCTTTGACTTCCTCATCCAATGGCAGCCGGAGCACGGTCCTCCATATTTTCAGCCCATTTCCTAGTTCCCATTTAAAACAAGTGCGTCTTGCTAGCAGTGCTCATTTAATTTACATAAACATGCTCTTTGAGGCTGAAGCAAATATGACGGATTTTCGATGTGAAAATAAAATATAAAAACCTTCATAGAGTTATTTCTAAACAGAACTTGTCTCTACTCCTACTATAACACAAATGTATATGATATTTCATTAAGATTAGAGACAAGAGTATTCTCAGACAAACAAGGAAATAGACTAACAGGTGCACAACCAGCTTTGGAGCAGTTTGATGGGCACCATCAGAGGAGCAGTATGACTGCTGGGCACTGACCGCAGCAGAGCTGGTTGGGTACAGCTAAGGGTAGGGGCCATCCCCAAGGAAAATGGGATGAGGAAAGAAGAGCAGTGGATGCCTCTTAGAGCCAATAGCACTGGTGCTCAGAATACAAATGAGACAAGCTCTGGGAGAGCGCAGAACCCTTCACCATATTATCAGCTCCTCACAGAAGGGCTTATGACTATCCTGCCCACAGCTGTATTCCTCATACCATGACTGGCACATATTAGTGGTGGCTCATAGATGCTCGTTGAGTGTATCAGTGGCTCTGCGTGAAGAGTTTGAGGAAGGCCAGAAGTTTAACAGAGAATGGAGGAATGAATGGAGACCCAGGAGTACTGACCTATGATTGTGGAAATACTATTTTTATCATCAGGTAGATTTGGTCAGGGGCCTACAGGTACACTAGGAAGATACTTACAAAATATTCTCTTTTTAAAAATCTCCCCCTTTGTGGAGCCATTAATCATAGAATTCACAACCTGATGCTCCACCTTGTGGGTCCGCCTTCCCAACTAGGGTTTCCAGCTCATTGCTCCAGCTGTTCTTAACCTCTAAATTATGTTTTATACCTTTCTCTGCTGCTGCCATCCCTGGGTGTTGCTGGCAGTAGAAACAAGATTGCCTTACTGCCTTTCTTAAAATGATGTGAAATTTTCTGTTGCTCACTGAGTTAGTAGTTGACTCATGCTGCAGGAAATCTGGGAATTGAAGATATGACAGATAATTAAGCCCCAATTCTCTCAAACAACCTTCTTCCCGTTCTTCATTATTTCTTCCTTAACTGTTTATTGTCAATGACGTGCCAAGCAATATGTAAAACATTAGGATTGTAGTAATAAAAGATATTCAATTTGTTTTTAAAATATTTTTGAGGAGTAAAAACACAAGGGTGAACCATGATGCTGGAAGAAACAAATTGGGGTTTAGCTTAGAGTCTGAAATTTTTCTCTGCTTTTAGCCTGTGTGTGTCTGAGGGTGGATACTGTTATGCGAGGAAGAGATGTGACTATGTGGGAAATGAGATCCTTAAAGAGGTTGCCATCCAGATGTTACATCAAAGAGATTATGATTCAGTCAACCAAGCCACTGTACTTTTGAAGGGCTATCCAAGCCGTGGTGCCTTTGAGGTTTTGCCTGTTACTATTCAAAACTTGGTATGTATTAGTCTATGCAAATGTTATGCAATGATTCAGAAATGAATACCAGGTTGAAAGATGTTACAACAGCCCCTTGTTCCACTGAACTCTACCTTTGTGAGCAGAGGTTACCAAAAAGACCACACTGCATGACCAGCAGCCCACACACCAGACTGGGCTAAGCTCTGCTGCTGTTTCTAGAGCTTGCTGCTATTCAAAGCACTCCTTGGGTGGAGATTGCCATACTTTCGTGATGTATTTCCCATGGCTGCTTCATTTATTGTTCTTTTCTCTGAGTGCTCACAGTAGGTTATTGCTTGAGACGGCATATCTGGCATCCTAATAAAATACTTTTCAGTCCACATTTTCCACTCTAAATCACAGTAGCCTTGATGAATCTCTGAGTGCTCGCAGTAGGTTATTGCTTGAGATGGCATATCTGGCATCCTAATAAAATACTTTTCAGTCCACATTTTCCACTCTAAATCACAGTAGCCTTGATGAACCACTGGCATCCTTCAGACAGCTTTCCATAACAACATAATAACGAGCCAGTTTTAACCATTCTTATTAGATATGGCTAGAGTGACTATTTTCTGAACCAAAATTATGCTGAGCATTTGTCAAATATCAGAGGAACTTAAAGCCCTAGAGGTATCTAAGAAAGTCCAAAGGGGGTGTCATTGTTCTAGATTTAGTTCAAAAGATGCTAGACAACAGTGTACATGTTCAGCCTTTGTAGACATACAGAGTGAACATCACCCTAGCTGTTATAGGTTTCATTCTCTGCTGAGGGCCTCAGAGCCTCACCGTTGGTGTGTCCTCCCACACAACAGAGTTCCTACTTCTTTGTCAATCAGGGATGCCTCTTGGGTAAACACATTATTTCATCAGTGTAACTTAACTATAAAATGTTTTTAGAGGATCAGATTATTTGAGTATGACTGTGGTACATCTCTCCTTAAATGGACCTTAATAAAGTAGAAAGGAAATGTTAGCAGACATTTCAGACTAATGGTGTTTTCTTTTTTTTTTTCAAATGGGTTATTCAGAGTTGAATAGCAATTAATTAAAGCTAGTAACATAGGAACATTTTCTGTAATAATGTTTATTTAAGTTTTTTCGTTCTATAGCATTCAGCATGTGACAATGGAATAAGAGAAAAGACTAATTGAATTTGGAGTCATGCAATTAATGAAATCCATAGGTTTGAAGAATCACTTTATATAATTCCCATGGTTTTTCTACTTCCTAGAACATCTTAGATTGAGGTCATTGTACATTATTAACTGGGACTCTGTTAATAACGCGCAATGACCTCAATTCAACATGTTTTCAATCAATGGCTGACCTTCATGCTTATACCATCCAGAGTATGCTTACAAACATTTTTCTAAATTGCTGGTCTATTTGCAGATACATTATCAGCGGCATGCAAAAAATAAGATTATGCCTCATTTGGGATTCTCTTTCTTATAAAGTCCCATTGCTGCATGAAAAGATAGATATGGCAAGATATAGGCAAAGTTGTATATAGTGACACACATTGGATAAAAAATACAAACTTCAGCCACATGATTCTTTCACTGAAAAACATAATGTGGCTCTCCTTTATATCTTTTTTTTTTTAGCCTTTTTTTCCCCATTTATTTATTTTATTGCATTTTAGGTTTTGGGGTACATGTGAAGAACATGCAAGATTGTTGCATAGGTACACACGTGGCAGTGTGATTTGCTGCCTTCCTCCCCATCACCTACATCTGGCATCTCTCCCCTTGCTATCTCTCCCCAGCTCCCCACCCCCCACCGTCTTTTTTAAATGATTTGCATAGCTTTCTATTGTATGTATGTGCTATAATTTATTTTAATAACCTCCCACTAATTGACAGTTGGATTGTTTCCTAGTTTGTAATTTATAAACCATGGTACAATTAACATCCAGGGAAATATATCTTTCTGTACTTGACAAATATTGCTAGAGAATAAGTTCCTAGAAGGGAAATTTTTGGTTCAAAGGAAATGTACACTTAAGCTTGGATTGCTATTGCTAAAAAATTATTTGTTTCAAATTCTCGCCAACTCTGGGAATCGGCATTTTCAATTTTTGCCAATTTGATGTGTAAAAACCATATTGTTGTTTTGATTTGCATTTATTTGATTAATAAAGAGTCTATCTTTTCATATATCTACTAGCCATTTTTATTTCTTCATTTGAAAACTGCCTATTCTTGAACTTTGTTCACGGTTGTGTTGGATTGTCCTTTTCCTCATTAAGTTTTACAAGCTCCTTGTGTATTACAGGAAAAAAAACCCGTCCATTTTATTACATATGTTGCAACCGTTTCCATACTGATTATATATTAATAACAGTGAAGTATTTTCCTACTGTACACTATTATTAAAGTTGCCCTCACTTTGATTCTCCTGGCAAGTCCTATAAATTTTATGAGCAATTTTATTAAAGACATTTGTTTTAATGTCATTATCAAAAAAGAGTGAGAAACATTGCCTAAATATAGAAGAAATGAAGAAATGTAAAGAACTTTTTTACTAAGCATACAAGGTTTAATGCCTATAAAGATAAAGGCTTTTATTTTCCCAGAAGATTCTTGAAGTCAGAAATTCTTGGAGACCAAAAGTCTTGCATCGCTCATGGAGACACTTCAGGCATGAGAGAAAGAGACCTATCTGTGTCCTCTTAGAAAACACCATTGTCAACTGCAGCAGGAGTGGGGTGTATTGTAGAAAGAACATTGGTCATTTAGACATTCTGGTTCATTCATCATTATGTGCCCTGGTTTACCAGAGTGTCCACTTCCTTGTCTGTGAAGTGCATGCCATTATACCTGACCTGAATGTAGGGTTACCGTGGTCATTAGATGAGGTAAGCTATGTAAAATGTCTATACATAGTAGATGCTCAGTAAATAGTCTTATTCCCAGTCTTGCAAGTTAGCTCATGAAAAAATTGTACCTATAGCTACTCAACTGTGACAGGAACATTTAAAATGTAAAATCACCACGTCAGTAAATATAAAGGTTCAGCTCTTTTTAAAAATACTCAATTGCTGAAGCTTCTCACAAGTAAATCAAGACACCCTTGATTTTCTAGAATGAGGTGGAAACTATATTCTCTTCAAGATAGTTCATAGTCCCTGTACATTTTAAATATCTAATGTTAATGCTGAAAATGACGTTTACTAGGAAAGCAGGTGCTGCATGACAAATATTAGGGTCCATAAGCCATGTGAGTAAACTTTCTTAATTTAGCTGGTCATAGCTCGAGAAGTGGATCAGGTATATGAATTGGTATATGACTGATTCCTTATACATCTATTTTGGCAGGGAAGGTCTCAGAATACTTTTAGACAATAATCCTCTTGGGAAGAAAAGTATATCCCCTGTGACTGGTCACGTTGCTAGTATGCACTCTTGATATAACGTGATGAAAAGGGCACTGCAGCTCTGTGGTCTTTCTCCCCCAAAACCATCACCCCCATTTACTTATGAGGAAAACTTTAGACAAATCCCAACTGAGGGGCATTCTACACAATATCTGACCAGTGTTTCTCGAAACTGTCAGGGTCATGAAAACTAGGAAAGTCTAAGAAACGGTCCCCAGAGGAGCCTGAGGAGATACAACAGCTAAACGTAATGTGGAAGCCTGGATGGGGTTCTGGGGCCGGAAAATGACAACAGGCAGAAACTAAGAAAGTCTGAATAAAGTATGACTTTGGTTAGTACTAGCATATTACTATTGGTTTGTTAATTATAACAAAAGTACTAGACTAATGTAAGATGTTAATAATAAGGAAACTGGGTGTATGGTAACTCTCTGTTCTGCCTTCACAATTTTCCTATAAATCAAAAACTCCTGAAATGAAAAGTTTATTTTAAAAAAATGGCTCCTTGCCTCACCATCCATTCCACTCTCATTCAGTACATCAAAAAAGCAAAGAATAAGATTTCCTCAATACTTTTGGGACAATAGTAAGCTTTCAAGGAGGCTAAAGTCTCGGCGTCACATATCAGCATTTAATTTTCTCCAAATGTGTCTCCGATATTGGTCTCTTCTCGCCTGGGTTGCCCACTGTTTGAAGGGGTCTATGCCAATCTGGGGCACTAGTGGACACTCAATAAGTAATTAAGAATTGGTAGAGTGATGTGATAATTAGGGCTTTGGTAAGTAAATTCTGAATTCTGGCCAAACCAGAGTCCATGTCACTAAGTGGCTCTATTCAATAAAAAGCCAGCCTGCAGACCAGCTGTGGGGCAACACCCAGGGCTGGCTTGCATGTGTGTGCACAGCCACTCTCCTCACGTTCAGTTCTCACGGCAGCACATCAGTACTGGACAGGGCACAAGATTGAAAAATGAGAACTGATCTTTGCACAGTGTCCATGGCAGGCCCCGTCTCCTGGCCTGTAAATTGCGGTGGGGTACTACAAGGTCTTAAATACAACCAGTTCAGTCAGAAATCACTGATCCAACATTTAAAAAACAAACAAACAAAAACACATCATTTCTTAGCCAATTAGGGTGTTAAGAATTTCCCAGCATTTTATTTAAATTAATGAACGAAAGCATTTTATCAGACTGAGTAATTGACTAACACAAATTTGCATGTTCAAATGGATGCATATTCCAAGTCAATTTGGCATGTTCTCCATCTATACACTCCAGAGTGCTGTACTATTTGCAGAGCATGTGGGATACAAAGAAATCTCAAGTTCATTTCTCAAGTGTGTGTGAGTGTGCTGATGTGTGCATGTGTTGGTGTAATGTTGGTTACTAATAAATTTGAACCAGAGGAAGGAGTGAAATATCTTATATTTAGCAGCCTTTCCAAATCGATTTTAAATGAAATTGTTGCTTAGTGTTTTCTTTATGTCAATAATAAAAAACGATGGAGGTGACGAATGAGTTTTGACTTTCCAGGTCCCAAGGATGGTAACAGAAGGCACTCAGCAGGTCTGCCCACTCCTGTTGTTAATTAAAGTATTTTCACATTCTCCAGGGTGTAATGCACTCTGGGCACTGAGCCCTAGAGAGACTTCTGCAGTCTAATAATCACACATTCGAATAAGTGCAGTAGGGGTCCACCGGGGAACAGATCACTTCTCCCTCCTCATTAATGCCCAAGCAACATTCAGCAAACATCTGAAATGCACTGGCTCAATTTCTTATGAATAATAAACATGAGCCAGGCTCCTAGTTGCTCGGTGGTTCGAGGAAGGCAGACGTCCACCTGCTCAGCTGAGACCAGCACAGGGCAGGGAGTAACATTTGCAGCACAAAGCTTGCTTTACTGCATTTACCAAGTGGTTCCTGCCAAAGCAGATTTCCTTGGATTTGTTACACCCTTTGTCTGGATTGCACTATAATTCTCATTTGTTGGCACTGTTAAGGTGTTTGTCTGTGTATGAAATATGAAGAGTTTTACAAAGCTGATTCTGAGCTGTCAGAGGGGTATATCTGCACACCCCCAAATCATCTTGAGGACCTCTTAACCTCAAAAAACAGGACACATTTTCAATATTCAACATCCTTCCAAACTGTTGCTAAACTAAATTGAATATAAGCCTCCTGAATACTTCAAATTTTAGTTGAAAGAATGTTGGGGAAATTTTACTTCAGAGAAGTATGTAAGTCCAAAAAATCAGGATAGAGCTAGTTTATGGAAATAATGCTAGGATTTTGACACTTGTGAGTGTTTGTAGAAGATCTAGACTTCTATCTCAGTTGTAATAACACAAACACAACACAACTGAGAATAACAGGTTATGTTTTATCGTATATTATATTTCACAAAGGGCTATATGTATATGTGTTTACACATATATATATATGTATATATATCACATTTAATCCTCACAGCAGCCTATATAAAATGTAAGGTTATTTTAAAAAAATAACAAAATTGAAGTTCAGAGAGGTCAAAGGATTAGCCCAGACCACACAGTACATGGCAGAGTTTGTCCTTAAACCCAGGTTTTCTGGCTTCAAGGATGTTCCCTGTTAACACAGTGCTTTATATTGGATGGCAATTTACATATTTTAGCCTTTTGTCTCAGGGAATATTGACCCTCCGTCTTTGTTTTATAAAGAAATCTGTATTATTTCTGTGGCACAGAGAGACTTAAACATTCTTTGATGTGTATTTGGTTTACTGCAAAGTAGCTGGGCTGCTCTAAGCTAAAAAGGAAGTTAGCAGAATATCGAAATCTGCTGTCATTCATCTAGCAGTAAGCTTGAATTGAATTAACTAGCAATAGCTGAGGTGGTCACAGAGATATGACATTCCTTAATACATGAAAGACCATCTGCTTAGGATCAAGCAGATAGATACAGAAAAAGAGGAGGAGAAAGAGGGTCCTGCTCCTTTTCCTCCCTTTCTTCCTTCCAAAACAGGTGTATATAGTTGGGAAATGTGATCCTGACAATTTGTGTAATCTTTTGTACTCTATAAAGCAGTTTTGTGGTTGTGGTATTATTTGAGTCTCTCAAAAGCCATCATCAATAGGTAGATATCATCACAATTCATGGGCAAATCGAAACCACTTGAAGAAGTCTTGCTCCCTTTCTCCCTTCCCTACAAGTCTACTGACTTGTTTGAGGGCAAATGCTTAGTGTTCAAGGCATGCTTTGAAATCAGCACTTCTGTTCCAGTCTCTCCAATTTTCTACAAACATTTCCTTCTTCTTTATTAACACTGCCTTCTCACTCATGGCTGGGCAGAGACTGCCAAAAATATACTCATATCTTGATTGCACAGAAACATGAGTTTATAATGCTCATGAGGGAAACACAGATGCAAAGAATATTGTACTCATCTGTCAGTAGAGCAAAGTGGCCTCCACGTACCTGTGCCGTCCCTGCCTTCCTGCCAGATAAAATACCAGATGCACAGTTAAATTTGACTTTTCTTTTAGTATAACTATGCTCCATGGCATACGTGTGACATACAAACATCGGACAACGATTTATTGCCTGTCTGAAATGTAAAGCATTGGGTTCCGTAGTGGAATGGTGAGCACTCTAGACTCTGACATTTGACTTTAGCTTCCTGTATTTCTATTTGCTAACTTGGGCAGCCCCATGGGGGTCTGGGCTCTGCCTACCTCTGGGCTACTCTAGACACCAGTGCCATTTCTCTTTACCTCTTTCTGGGAGATCATGGGCATCGTCAGGACAATGGCTGTTTTTGAGATATGCCAAGAGACACTGTGGAGGAAAGAATTTATAAACTGTAAAATCCTTCTCAGCGCTGCGTGCCACTTCATTTCCACGGTGGCATTTTTGCTTCATGAGGCTCATTCAGAGAAGGAGGGTGATGAGGGCACTGGCTCTAAACTCATCTTCAATTTCAAAATCTCATTCTCACTCATCTCAAAGTGTCCTTAAGATGCTCCACAAGCAAATGCTATTGCTATGAGAAAATAGATCCTTGAATCCTGACTATCTTTGACTATATTCTATATTCAAACAACGTTAAGTAAGAAGCAGTGTTAATGGAGAACTTAACTTTAGATGAGTAAAACTTCCTCAAAAAGAGCAAAATAAATTAAAGCAGGTGAAAATAGCCCAAAAGGTCAGTGATGGTCAGTAATAACTAGTTGATAATGGGCTTAAAAAGGTGACATCTAGAATTTTATGACAAATAAATAATGAGACATTTATATCAATAAGATACACACACACATACACATATACATATACACACATATTTTTTCTTTGTGTTATTTGGTAGCATGTTTTTTTTTAAATCTGAATTTAGATTATTTCTATTTTTATCTCTTGTAAATAAATGCATAGCTTAAACAATATCTTGTGAAAGCAGATTTCTTCTGACTTTTCACACTCTTTAGTATGAAATTACACCACAATTAACATTTCTTTGCAGTGTTAACAAATTCGTTATCCACAACTCTCTTCACCCAAAGTCTGAGGCTTTGCAAAGCTGAATGTGAAGGTCAGAGGTGTAGATACACATCCCTCAAATCCTCTTAGAGAGTTTGTGGCCTGGAAAATGCCCAGGGAAAATTCTTATGCATTACCAAACTGCCCAATGAAGCCTGACTAAATTCTTCCTCGCAGGTCCCTGCTCAGGTGAGAGTGAGCGTGGACAGGTGGCTGGAGTAGAACACGACTACAAGACTCAGGAGCCAGAGGGGCGGTTTAAACCCCGCTTCATCACATGCCAGTTGTGCACCCTGGAGCATGTTACCCAACCTGCCCAGGCACGGTTTCCTCATCTGTACAGTGGAGGTGGGGGTGGGAGGCAGCTGTAGCATTGGGTTGTTTTGAAGGTTAAATTAATGAGTTATCATTTATAAAGGGCTTGGGACAGTGTAGATAGAAATTGGTATGTAAGTGTTAATAAAAGACATGCACACATACATATAAGCACATACTATATATGTGTGTTATATATTAAAATATGTTATAGATAATATTTATTATACTATAAATATATGTAATACACTTAAAATATATTGAACATACTATACATTACATCTTACATTACATCTGACATTTTCATTGTAGTATATGTTACATGTATACATACATATATACATGTACTTTTTTTTTCTTTTAATGAAGCACAGAACCCAGTGTAACAAGGGAGTCCTGCATTCCTCAGGCATTTCGGCTCAGTGAGCACCTTCAAGGAAGTCCTTCTCAGCACCTGGAGGACAGAGTGGGAGACCAGACAAAGCGTGCCTGGAGGTGAAGCCTGGACGCCCCACACTTTGAAGGATGTGTGCATTCACGTCAACAGGGCACTGTGCCTCCCTCACAGGCTGGTGCACCCCAAGAGGTCTCAGGACACCCCACTCAGCATGAACACACACTGTGCTGGCGCTCCTTCTCCTTTCCCGGCAAATGAACAGGTTCCACAGTTTGTGCCAGGGATCTGCTCGCATCAGGGGCCGCAGGCAACCCCTCTGATGCTGAAAATTCTGGAGACTCCCACAGTTTCCAGCCTGCAGGTCCTTCTGTCACTGACAGGGAGAGACTCCATCCACTGCTCAGACACCTGTGCAGGAATGAATTCACAGGGTCACTTATGTGTGAGAAAGAAGTAGCCATGGACCGCCACTGCTGCCTGAGGTGCATGGTGTGTGTGTGTGTGTGTGCAATTTGTGCATGGTATGTGTGTGCAGGTGGTGTGTAGTGTGTGTGGTGTAGCGTTTGGTGGATATGTATGTGGTATGCGCGGTGTGACATGTGCGTGTGGTGTGTATATGTGGGGAGATGTATACGTGTGGTGTGTGTGTAGTGTGTGTTGTGTGCATGATGTGATGTATATGTGTGGTGTGTGTGTAGTGTGTGTGGTGTGCATGATGTGATGTATATGTGTGGTGTGTGTGTGTTGTGCATGGTGTGATGTATACATGTGGTGTGTGTGTGTAGTGTGTGTTGTGTGCATGGTGTGATGTATGCATGTGGTATGTGTGTAGTGTGTGTGGTCTGCATGGTGTGATGTATA